>NC_046158.1:146238635-146503635 GCF_011064425.1 Rattus rattus | reverse complement strand
TTTTTGCATTTTTTCTTTATTTTTTATTAAAATATTATTAAGCTTTTTTACATTGTTATTTTTAAAGGGGACATCTTCAACTGCTGTTATAATATAGAATCTAGTTTGAAATCGTGTCAATACAAGAAAGGAAATTGCTCACATATGCCATTCTGGAAGCATCAACATTTTCAATTATTTATGGGCATCTTCAACTCCCTGTCAAACAGACACAAAGGGATTGTGGGTTCTTTACCATACATTACTCTTATGCCCAAGGGGTTGACTTTTGCTTGAATTACTTTGGGTTCTTTTCACCGTTGTCTACAGTACTGACACTCCACTGACTTGCAGTCTCTGGGTTACTTATCAAACCTGAGGTCACTGTTCTGATGAACTGGTGTCCTAGTGGATTATTTGTTCGTACCAGAATGTGAGACTCGTGGAGAGGATCAGTGTCTTGCCAAATGGGTCTTCCCAGGGTTGGAACAGTGCCATACCATGGTGAAGTGCTGAGTCACGGATTGAAAACGAATGGGTTAACAAAAGCCGGAGGTAGTGAGAGGGCTAGATCTCATTAGGTGGACTCTGTAGGTCGTCCTGATGCAAGGCCCTGATGTGAGTGGAACAACAGACCCCTCTCTCCTTCCTGGCAGGGTTCCAGGATGCTGAAGCTTCCTTAAAAGGCTCTGACTACATAAGGCTGCTAAAGAGACTTGTCTGCTCTTTGCTCTTCTTACTCCTTCCAAGAACATGGAGACTTTATTTCTCACTGAGAAGCAAGAAGGGGGCCATCAGAGCTCTCTGGACTGCAGTTATAAGACGATGTGGATTGTTTAATGTGCGTACTGGGTCCTCTGGAATAGCAACAAACGTTCTTCACCACCAAGCCCTCTCTCCAGCCCCCCAACCCCAGTAAGTTTTGATTTGTAAAATTCTGACGTAAAATTAAAATACCGAAGGTCCAGTTTCCTCGTAAGAAGTAGATGTTCAAGACCAGTTGAAAATCTCGTTTACTTACTTGCATCCCAGTTAGGTTTCTGGAGTGCAAACTAGAGGGCAGAGTGTCCAGAATTTGACTGGAAGCAATGCTCGGTGCCTGGCTTTGAACACACAGATGTGCCGTCCTCCCTGGTGCTTGTGGACGTACACTAGAGGAAGTATTGAAAGCTGGTGGCTCGGGCTATAAAGTCCCTCAGGAGAATGTATGCAAATTCTCGTGAGCTGGCAAGATAACCTGGACAATCAGCAGACATAATAAATGTTGGTGTTGCCATGAAGATGCGTCCGTTCCTGATAATGGTTTCTTTCTTTAGGAGATCTCTACAGCAATAAAAGGTTTGAAGGTGACGGACATTTACACTTTTGCCAGGATCATAAGCAAAGTGCAAATATCCCGAGTTCTTGGCTTCTCCTGCAGACAAATGGACCCTCGTTCTGTAGCACATCATTTCCCTTATATATTGCTCACTGGAAACCTTTCAGTGAGAAACTTCAAGGGCAGGGGTGACACGTGCTTCACGCACATAATAATATTGGTGAATAAAAGGCAAAGTACTTTCGAGAGGCCGTGAGATGGCTCAAGATGGCTCTTGCTGGGTAAGCATGAGGACGACTTCAGAACCCCGGAACCCGCGTTTTAAAAGAACAGCACATGCCTGGCATCCCAGCTCTGAAAAGGGGAGACAAAAGGATCCAGTGGCTCAGTGACCAGCCTGTCTAGCTCATTCTGAGTTCTGTAGGTTCAGTGAGGGCCCTCCCTCGAAAAAGAGGGTAGGAATCAAAGGGCTCAGCTCTCTGGACTCAGCTTAGAGGGCCTTTTAGCTCCCTCAGCATGCTCTCTTCCACTTTCCAGAATCACCCATGCAGAGGTGGCAACACTGTCACCCACTGTGAGAAATGGCCTCCATTTCAGTCTACAGGCTAATTCGGTTAGGGTATTTTCTCACCCGAGGTTCCTTCCCCCAAAGTGATGACAGCCTGTGTGAACTTGACATACAATGTAGCTAGCAGAGCAATTATGCTCAGTACTTAATAAGGCTCTAGCTCGCCATAGCTGAAGATCAAGAGCCATTGTAGCCCCACTGTGAGTATAGCAAGTAAAGAGGACTGTGCTACACCTCAAAAATACAAAGTTTCAGCAACTTCTGCTCGAGCGTTCAATGTTTACAAAGGCGTTGTCTGCTCTAGGCCTGTTCTTCTCAATGTAACAGGCATATGCTGGCTTGCAGGGCTAGTCCTTTTCTGTGCTTAGACCTCAACATTTGACCATACCCTCTCCATGACTGCACGGGAGAGTGTGTAGGGAGTCCACAGCCCTTCTTTCCGTTCCTGTTTGTTTAAGACTATAGATCAAAGCTGGTCACGGATTCCTGCCTAACCACTAACCACGTGCAGGATGGAAAACATTCAGAAGATATTCAATAAGCAGGATAGCCTAGAGATAGTCAGAAACCTAGAGTCTGAGATGCACTGGGACTGGAGGTCATGCAGTAGAAAAAGCGAGAGTATACCATCCCATTGACTGAAACATTGGTGAAGCCATGCTTAAAATTCTTTACTTCCCCATCTCTTTAGCTTATTGTTGCCTCAGTAAAACAATGTCATCAAAGGGACATCAAGATGTTTCAGTGCTATGCCAGCCTGGGAGCTTGAGTTTGATTCCTGAACCCACATGAAGTTGGAAGGAGAGAACCAACTCCACAAAGCTTTCACAAGTCCACTGTGCCATGTACAAGTTCCAACATACAGAAGTAATAGTGACAACAACAACAACAACAACAATAATAAATAAGAAGGATAAAGAGAATGCCGTCAATGAAAAGTCATCCTTTTTAACCTGTGTGCTTCTGTGTTTCATTGTTTCATTTTGTTCTGTTGCGGACCTGACTGTCACAGAATAATTAATTCCTTTGAATTATTCCACCTATGAAGTTTGTCTTTCACTGAAACCATCTTGAGAAAAAATAATCCCATCTGGCTCTTTTGAAATTCTAAAAGGAAAACTGCAATGGGCACACCATAAATATTTATTGACAGAATGTTAAATGAAGGCATGAGGACCCACCTCACAGGCTCTGAGATAGATGACCAAGAAACCAAATATTTAGGAACCAAGACCCTATTCCATGCCTGCATTGTAAGTGGGAAAACAGAGCCAGCAACTAGATTTTGTTTGCAACTTGTAGATCCGGATTTGTAGCCTCTCTGCTAACAAGAGTAGCATTTTCAGTCCAGCAGTCCCAGCTCCTCTGCCTGAGATTTCACTGCAAAGCCACTAGCGTGTTGGGCTCAGCATGTACAACCCTCCCCCACCCCTTGCTTTCTTCTACCTGGGGAGTTAGAAATGGAAAACAAATACCCATTGTTACAGTAAAAATCAAAATCAGGATGTATGCAAGGCTGATTTTACATGCTGTTTCTGGCTGGAAGCCTCGCAGAGTCATTTCAGAGAGGCTGGGCAACTGACACAATGTTACTCCTATGTTGTAGCCAGGCTCGGAGCAGCAACCTCGCATTGCAACAATAGCAAATGCTTTGCCTTGGATGTGCAAAGTGGCTGGTCTTGGCAAGCAAGGCTCAGATACGGGGAGGAGGCACAAGATGGAAGCAATATGATTTGCTACCTAATTGTCCACGATCCATAAGGGTGGTCACACTGAATGATAACACACAGAGGGAAGATTAAATATAATAACATAATGTTCATGCTCTGCGCTGGAAGTTATTACTTTTGGCACCATGGAGGCAGAAGGCTGGCACTGGTCACTACCAGGCAGTGCTAAATGGGTAAGCGGGACTGAGGGACCGGGTCTTCTGTGGGGAAAATGATGGTAATTAACTGCCTGGGACTGTGGAAACTCGGTGAATTTGGTTAAACACAGACTGTAATTCCATTTGCTGCACAGACGTTGGACCCACTCCCTTGTGAAGGTCCTCACTCAGAGTAATAAATCTGACAGGGAAAATTGTTGCTCTTTCTGCTGCCATGGTGTGGTTCTTCTCCACCAAAGGCTTGGCCAAGAAGATGGGTAAGTGCCATCTTCTTACTGTGCTAGGATTAGCATGTACACACACACACACACACACACACACACACACACACACACACACACACACACACACACACACCTAAATTGGTAATGGGCTTTTCTAGAATGACCATACGAGTATGATAATAGTTATCTGAGGATGAGTAAGGACTTGGTTGGAGAAAAAGATCTTTTTATAAGGTTGCTGCTTGAAGTTTATCTTTTATTTTTAATATATTTCTCGCCTGTGCTAGAGGATGGCCATGCAGTGTGGTTTGTGTCACGTGGCTAGGAGCATATCTGTGCAG
Source organism: Rattus rattus (assembly GCF_011064425.1). Lineage (NCBI taxonomy): Eukaryota > Metazoa > Chordata > Mammalia > Rodentia > Muridae > Rattus > Rattus rattus. Next base: position 146,499,317 of record NC_046158.1, on the reverse strand, counting down.
CAGGGCAGACGCTTCATGTGTATGGAATTTGCAGATTTGTGTCAAGATTCCATGCAGAGAAGAACTGGAGAGGCGTTGCGGCTCAGGGCTGCGCTACCTCAAGCACAGCTCTTCCTCGACCCTGCTCGTCTCTCAGCTCTGTGTCCCTTTTCATCACATTCGGGCCACAGAACGGAAGCGTGAGGACATAGGGATATTTGTATCACTTGCCCAGTCGCACTGAATCTGTGTAAACCACATGGGATCTGTGTTGCCGGTGCCTCCTCAATTTTTTATTTTTCTGATCATTTGTTTTTGTTTTACATTCTAAAAGGTATTATTCTGTGATAGTTTGGAAATTTGAGGAACACAGTCTTTCATCACAGAGTATTTGGAAAATAACAAACTAGGGTTGTAGAGGCAGGTCTGGTTTCCACGCCTCACAACACGTAGGGTAGAGGTTTAGGCTAGTGACTTACCAATCTATATTATGTGTCCGCAGCATTTGGTAAGTACTAAATTATACCATAATTAAATATTGCACATTTCACAAACTATACACAAGCTATCACAAGATTGCTACAACCTAGAGATAATGTATTCCCACTCTTCTGAACATAAGAAGAACTGTGAGTGCACTGCAGTGTCCCAGGAGGATGCTGTAGATCCAGTGCAGTGTCCCAGGAGGATGCTGTGGATGCAGTGCAGTGTCCCAGGAGATGCTGTGGATGCAGTGCAGTGTCCCAGGAGAATGCTGTGGATGCAGTGCAGTGTCCCAGGAGGATGCTGTGGATCCAGTACAGTGTCCAGGGAGGATGCTGTGAATCCAGTGCAGTGTCCCAGAAGGATGTTGCAGAACAGGTCAAAAGGACCTACTTTTTCCTCTACTTCACTCATGCAGCAAATATTTACTGAGCACCAGCTCTGTCCCAGACATTGTTTCCATGGCTAGGGACACCCAATTATATAAACAATGGCAAAGAATGCTGCCCAACAGAGCCTTTATTTGAATGTGGGGCTGAGGTTGCCTGTGAGTCTTACAACTGGATTAGCACGTAAGTAAGAAAATGATAAATGCCTCATGACTCAGGCATTCAACTAATGCTAGGTGTGGGTGTATTTTTGCAACAAGCATCAGGTTTCCGGTCTGGTAAGTTTAGTAAAACAAACAAACAATCAAAACAAAACAACAACAACATTAAAACCCCAAAGCCTTCTGCCTAGCAGAAGTAGAGGTTCACACCTTTAATCCCAGCAAATTGGAGGCAGGGACAGTTAGATCTCTGAGTTCAAGGCCAATCTGGTCTACTGAATGAGTTCCAGGACATCCAAAGCTACACAGAGAGACTCTGTCTTGCAAAACCAAATAACAGCAAAACAAAAGAACAACAACAACAACAACAACAACAACAAACAAAAACAAAATAAAAGAAAACATCCAAAAGGATGAAAAATAAAGTGTTCTACAACAAAATTTAAAATTGAAATTCCGAATCCCCGTGTATCAAAGATGAAATCTTTAAGAATTTTTTTTATATTTCTCTTCTTCCCTTTCCTATAGATAGAACTATTCTAGATAATTTCAAGTAGCATTGTCAAGACAAGAAAATCAGATATCACTGTGATTGCCTTTGACCTAGAAAATTCCATTCATAGTAGCCAAGAGTCTGACTCATGAAGTGGAATGTTACATTGGAAGAGGCTGACAGGGCTAGCCATGGGTTTTACTCTTCCAGGACCTATGCATCCACACATTGCTATGTCCTCTGACTCTGAGCAGACTGTTATGTAACTCTGCAGGAATCAAGCAGATGTGCTTTCCCTAAGACTTTAAAAGAAGAAAAATCCACATGAATTCCACCTCCTAAATGGCTAAGCATGAGGAGATAATCTGAGCAGAATGTAGGAAAAACGGAGGGTTCAAATCCACACGGTGGCTATGTACCTTGGAACTCTTTAGAATTCCAAGAGATCCTTGGAACTCTTCAGCAATTTGAAGAAAGAAAAGCTCAATCATGGGGAAAAAAATCAAACATAAATGTATCCGCTTGACTTGAAGATGACCTAGAGGAACAGAAAGTGGGTATGTGGAAGGAGAGAAGGTAGAGTCGGAATCAGGCTTGGAGAAAGTTCTGCAAGAGGGATTTACTGGAGATGAGGCAGAAAGACGAACTTAGATCCTCAATCACTGGGAGAAGAAGGAACCGGAAGATTAAAGGGCGCAAACACAGAGTCGAATATGCTGCTTGGGGGAAAGGTTCAGCCAAGAGTTTGACTAAGACCAAGTGTTTAATGAGGAGCCCAACTGTTGTGAAGTAACTGTTATTGAGCTAAAGGGAATAGATTGGACATTGACAAGGATGCTAATAGATTTTGAGGGACCTTGGAATGTATCTCAGTTTGTAGATCATTACAGAGAATTCACAGAGCTCAAGGGTTGACCACCAGCACTACACAGAGCAGTGCAAGGTGTCCCACACCTAAAGTCCAGATTTAGGAGACAGCAGTGAGAAGATCGCAAGTTTAGGATCATCTTCCCCTGCAAACCAAAGTCTAGGACTGCTTTAACACCCAAGGAAGTATGATTTTTAATTATGGATTTGATATAGCTGTACTTTAAAGAGTTCTAATTTTAAGAAAAATACAAATATTTAGAATACATTTAAGAAGACAAGTATAGAAAAAATAGATAAAGTGATGGGCTGACCTCTGGTTGTCCTGATCTTATGATTTATCTTGCTTTGATTTTATATCAATGTGACAGTCTAGTGATTAAGAGCTAAATATCAACCATACTCTACTACAGTGGTTCTTAATATTTCTAATGCTGCAAGCCTTTAATACAGTTTCTCATTTTGTAATGACCCCAACCGTAAAATTATTTTTGTTGCTATTTCATAATTTTGCTACCATTATGAATCACACTGTAAATGTCTTTGTTTTCTGATGGTCTCGGGCAACCCCTGTGAGAAGGTTGTTCAGCTCCCAAGAAGGTTGCTACCCATAGCTTAAGAAGTACTGCTCTATTGCTTATAAAATTCCTGACATAGATTGTTGGTCTTCATTTTCTATGTCCTCACATTCCTCTTGAATTTATAATTTGAATATTAGTAGACACTAAACGTAAGGACCAACATGATAGCCAATATTGAATTTCCCATGTGTGCATCACACAGGGCAACTGACTGCTCCTGAATGACATCCAGAGAGTTCATTTATTCAGTAGACATTATGTACATATTCTGCAACACTTTATGGAGAGTTTGATATCATTGAAAGTTTATTCCCAACAATCTCTGTATGAGGACTGTCACCATCTTCATCTGCAGACGTACAATTCAATTGATGAGCCTCTAGAGAACAGGGCATGGAAACCTCATGCTTTGCGGCCCAGTTTAAAAATTATCTCCATGAACAGCAAGAAACATGGAGTTGGAGGGATAAGAACTGTGTCGGTCTGAGAGGTACTGAGAGAAGAGGTAGGGTGAGTATGATCAAAACGCAATGAATGAAATGCTCAAAGAATTAATAAATATTTATTTAAATATACATGTCTGAGTCTCGGCTTTCAGCACAGTAGTGAATCTCTCCTCCCTGTTCTTGACAAAGGGACGATTGGAGGAACACTCTTTGTACGTTTTGGTGGAGCCAAATGTTAGCTTTTCTTACATGAGAATATAAATGATGTCCTGCCTTGTTTCACTTGGTTCTATATTGCATTTTTCCTACTAAAACGGCAAAAGAAAGGAAGCCTCGGGTGTTGTACGATACAAAAGTGGATGATTAGCAAGACCCAAGTACTCAGATAATCACCAAGAAAAACCAGTGGGGCCCTTCGCTTCTCTACAGTATGAGTAGAGACCAGGGGACATTTGGAATGGAATCCTCACGTGAACTGTTAAGATGCTTCATTGCTGAATGATCTTTCCTTTCTAGACTTTAAAAGTCTTGCCTTGGCTTGCATTTGCCAAAAAAGAGTCTCCTAAGTCATGGAATCCTCCTGACAGCTGGTGCGTGTTTGTGGCTGAGAAAATCGTGTAGAGCGCTCAGCTCAGAAACATGATCACTTGCAGTCTGGAGTGAACAGCAGTTCACAAAGCGCTTTCAAACCCACTGTATCACTGTCTTCCCAGGCAGACCGACCCTGAGATGGTGACTTACACATAGGGAAAGCCTGTGCTGTATGTTCTAAGAGAAGACAGAACAGGGAATTGAATAAATAAGACACAAGGAGCCACCACGTAGACAACCAGCCAACCCATGAGCTCAGAAACTGAGATGGCCTGATTTGGAGGTACAACGCTGGGCTTTTATATTGCTTTGTCAACCATTGTATCTAGGCTATGCCAAGAATGGAGAACGACTTTGGAAAACAGAAATCTTTCAGCTGAGGTAAATCCAACGGCCCTTCAACACTGGGTACCTGATGACGCTCCACTTCTGGTTTGCTCAAGCAAGTAGCCATAGAGGACTTCGGTGGCTAGCAGCCATCATGAAGTGGTGCCAGAACACCTCCTTGGGCAACTCCATCCTGGTGTGCGTTCCAGCTGCACTGCGTCCAAGGGACCCCTAACCCCTCGCCCTTCTGCTCTAGATTTCAGATTATGTTCTCAAAATACACCCTTGGTATGTGCTCCATTAGTGTAAGTCTAGGAACAAATTTTCTCCTCCTCCTCTTTCTCCTCCTCTTCTTCCTCCTCCTCCTCTTCCCCCTCCTCCTCCTCCTCTTCCTCCTCCTTCTTCTCTCTCTCTCTCTCTCTCTCTCTCTTTCTCTCTCTCTCTCTCTCTCTTTCTCTCCTGTCTCTCCCTCTTTCTTTCATTCTCTCCTTGATAGAATGTATCTGGATTGTAATAATCTGAACCTGAATATAAATAATATGAATCTGTATGTGTGTGAGTGTGTGCATATGTGTTTTTGTATGTGTGTATATAGGTATGTTTACATATGTATATATGTATTTTTATGTGTATGTATGTTTGTATGTATGTATGTGTGTATGTGTGTATATGTATGTGTATATGTATGCATGTGTGTATACATGTGTGCTTATGTGTGTATTCATTTCTCCATCTTGAAAGCTTTTCTTTAAGGATAAGATTAACCAATGTCTTCACAGCCCATGGCTCAAGAGTTCATAGACTTCTTTTAGAGCCCAGGAGCTCACATGTTGTGCTGGCACCAACCTGTAATTCCAGCTACTATGGAGGCTGAGGCCAGGGGAGCACAAAGTCAAACTCAGTCAATGCTTCAAAGAAAAATCAAGACTGACTTGAGAAATTCAGTGAGACCCTTTCTCAAACTTTAGAAAACACTCTAAAGAGGGTTAAGGATGGACCTTAGTAGCTGAACACTTTTTCCTGACGTAATATTCTTATTAATTATTCGGGAAGATCACTTTTACAGCTTTTAACCATGAGGTTACAAATGCATCAGGTTCTTAGTGCTACAGAAGGAGATAGGATGGGTAATAGCCATGAACTGTCTTATATGCTTTAAAAACAGTACATTAGAATCTTAAGAGAGTTTACTTGGAGATTACAGCAGGGAGCACAGCTATAATCTACTCTTGGCCAAGGACTGACCCTTCTTTATCAGGAAAGGGCGTCTTCTTTATCTGGTCATGCAGCTTTAGGGAGGACGCATATAGAGCCATGAAGGAGGAAGGGGTACCCCAGCTAGGCAGCAAAATGAGCCAAATCAGACTTGGACCAGCAAGTCGTTCTTCAGTGAAAGGGCCCTGATTCAGGTGTGAGAAAAATAGAGAAAAGAAGATAAAGAAGATAGAAAGCTAGGGTCGTGAAGACTTCCACAAGCTTTCTCATATGCTAAATAAGTTTGTTAAGAATTACAGCATCTTAAGTACTGTATTCAGGGCAGGGGAAATGGCCGACGTCAGGAGAGAGCTAAGTGAGATAATGTTGGCGTAAAAACCACAAGATGCTTCATATGTGTGTGTGTGTGTGTGTGTGTGTGTGTGTGTGTGTGTAATGTATGTGTGTGTGTATACATATATATATGTGTGTGTGTGTGTGTGTGTATGTATGTATATATACTTAAGGACTGGTCATCACAGCTCAGGAAGAATAATCAAGTCCCTAGAATCTGCAACATTGAGTCCTCTGAGACACTGGCTCCTGCCCTAGCCTGGCCTAGTCAAGTCCACTCCTGGACAAGGACACAGAACTAAAGTTCCCTCTGTCCTCTCATCGGGGCCTCCAGTTAAGTCTTGAGTTGGTTGGTGTGGTTCCACATACAACTCAACCCTGATTATTAACCCAGTGACAGATACCATCACCAGATTGCCTTCACATCCAGGTTAAAACCTTAAACCAGTGATCACGGCCTCTTTTATAAATAGGTTTTCCAGCAACAGGCTCGCTTTGATCATTTCAGAGCGCTGCGCAGAAGGAGTCCTGGACTCCCTTTAAACATGTGTTGTTCCCCCGTGAAGGTCAGCTCCTAGCTAAAGAAATCGGGAACCTGGAATACCTAGAGGAGAGCTGCCAATGAAATGAAGTTCCCACAGCCTTTAGGGAGGGGCAATCAGCTGACCTGGAACCCTGTCTGAGAACTCTCACAATTTCAAACCCCTCCGCACCCAAGTTGGAATTGAACTCCAATTCACGGCTCAAGGGGACACAGAAGAGCCCATCTGGAAGATAAATCCGCGAGGGTGCTTAGCGTCAGAAACAAGAAAATAGTGGAAACCTCTCAGTAATCAGTGATTCAGAGGCAAAGCTGATTCAGGAAATCAACCTGGGAAGATGCAAATCGCATGGCATCATGGGAGCCGAGGGCTGGGGCTGATCTGAGACTCTCGATGGCTCCCGCTGTGTTGCACCTGCTCTGTAGCAAAGGACTGTGGCCACTAGCATGTCAGAGCAAGCTGCTGCTGCTCTTTAAGGGCTGGGAGGCAAGGTGGCCTTGGAGTGCGTCTAAACAGCCAGAACCTTCCATCAGAATTACATTGCCTTTACCAGGACATCCAGCAGGCAAATTGGAATAATCCAGAATAATTTTGTCCAGGTCCCTTGTTTTCTATTAGCAAATTAAGCATTTACTTTAAAACGTCCTTCGCTCTTGAGTTGTATTATAGTCCTAATAACCTTAAAATCTAATAAAGTTTCTTTCGTTTATAGATCAGGTCAAGATGTATGCCAGGTGCATTTTTGGCTAATGGTCATAATTGTAAAAGCACAGCGTTCTGCTCTGAAGCCGAACAAGATTTTTTTCTTCTTAAAAAAGGATTTATCTGTATTCATTTTAGCTGTCTGAGTGATTGCTTTCACGGACAACTGCGCACCACATTTAGGAAGGGCCCCCAGCGATCAGAAGAGAACATCAGATCCTCTACAAACTAGAGTTAGAGATGGTTATGAGCTGCCATGTGGCTGCTGGGAGCAAAACCCAGGTCACTCACAAAACCAAGTCCCTCAACCGCTGAGCGGCCTCTCCAGCCTCCTAGACATTTGTAATTATTTTCTGAATAATAACCCCCAAGAGGTCAAAGACCTTCCCCTTGGTGAGGGATTGGAGTAGCTACTTCACAAAGCCCTGTCTCGAAAGCCCAGATTTTGTTGGCTTTCTGGTCTCCAAACAAAGATGCCCGCACCCCACCATGCCTGCAGTTTGGAAAGTAAAATTAGTATCACGGACATGGCCGTATTTTAGACCTTGGTAAATGGCTAGGTAATCTTCTCCCAGATGTCAACTCCTTTCTTTATATTCATAACATTTGTAAGTTGAGCTTTTCTTCAGCTTCCAAGCTGTGCTTACCGTAAGCAATATACTTTTAGATATTAGCTTAAAAGAAGAAAAATGGCCTTTTCTCGGAAATTGTTCTTGAAAGGCACAATTGAGGTTGAGTCGTGTATGTGCTTGAAAGGGGAATGGGGAAGAGAGAAGCAGGGACCTACGTTCTACTTATCCAGTGAAGAAACATCAGAGGCAACCAGAGTTCCCCTGACAGTGCCCCTTCATGAGGGGAGCATTCTTTATGTCTCTGGTTGAACACCATATGAAATACCGGATGTAGTTAAGGAATCAAACAACTCGTTCTTAAACCTCAGACTCGGTGTCTTTAAGGGCCAGTGAGACAGATCAGCAGGTAAAAGTGCTTGACTCCAAGGCTTATGCCCCGAGATTGATCCCCGGACCCCACGTTGTGAAAGGAGAGATGCTCTGACCTCCAACTTGTACACCATGCCATGTGTACATCCTGTGCCACCCCAACACACACACACACACACACACAGAGATACACATACACACATACACACACAGATACACATACACACAGATAGACACACATACACACACAGACACATATACACAGACAGACACACAGAGACACACACACAATAACTTTTACATTATCCCAAGTAATGAATACAACAGCTGTTATGGTCTTACACATAACCATAAAACAGAGGCAGGACTGAGACCAGCGTGGGGACTAATTAAACAAGAGACAAAACCTCAGGGTGGCAGGGGATGACGTCTTAGTCAGGGTTACTATTGCTCTGATGAAACACCATAGGTATCAAGGCATGAGGAGCAAAGGGTTAATTTGGCTTTGGCTTCCACATCACAGTTTGTCAACAAAGGTATCCAGACAGGAACTCAAGCCTGGCAGAGACCCCGGGGGCAGGACTTGATGCACAGGCCACGGAGGAATGCTTCTTACCGACTTGTTTCCCTTGGCTCACTCTTTCTTCTTACAGAATCCAGTTCTGTAAGGCACCAGGCCACTGGCCCAGCGGGGCTGAGCGTCAGTCACTGGTGCACAGCACAGGCACACCAGCTGCTTTGATATTAATGATGTGTGCAGCACTCAGGTAATATTTGTACACACGCTGCGGACACATGTTGGAATGGTGGTGAGTTTCAACATACTCTGTGTCTTCCCTCTGCTCTGTCAGAAGGCTGGCTCAAGGGGAAATCTTATCATCAGGCCACTAAGTCAGGACTAAAGCTCTCCCCACTAGGATAAGCTCTATACCGATGGACAAGGGAACACGGCTGAAATAGCTAGATACACCCAGGCAGCTAGGGACTGAGCCAGCTGAGGGGCGCAAGGTACGTATCCCACAAGACTGGCAATCACACATCAAAAGGGAAGAAGACAGACAAACAGCCCTGGGAGGAAGTCTGGAGCGCGTGCAAATCGCCAAAGAGGAAGCCAAGCTAGACTCTGTCCAGTAATCAGCCTTGTTTGGAATACAATTGATCATGTCAGGGCTAGAACCCTTCTATTGTTTGTGTCCTCCACACAGAAAAATAATTGGAAAATTTCTTCATTAGCCTTCCCTTTATTCTTCCATTGTCAAGGTAAGCTCTTTGATTAAAGACAGGGACCCTGGTGAGTACAAACCCATCTGAATTTACATAAATGTATTCAATGCTCCCAGCTCTCACCACTTCCTCCAATATCACCCTTTCTGACATTTGAAAGAACAGTCGCTGCAGTCTTAAAGGGACATGAAAGCAAGGCATTTGCAAGCTCTGCCTCCCGGTGATTCAGATTAGCAGAGTTCTTCTTGGTCTTGGTGCATTTGCAAAGGCCCACTACTTCCGGGCTGTGCCCCTCTGTCCTGCAAAGCTTAGCACCTACAGAAAGTTACTCAGGACCCCAGAGCATGCAGTAAGCATCTATTCCTAGCAGATTTGGATGCTGAAATTTGGGTCTCTGTTCCACTGTGTTCTTAACCAGTCTCCAGAGGATCTTCCGAAGCAGAGACACAACCCCAGCTACTTTGCCCAGTCTCCAATTGGAGGATTTTTCTCCCATGATTCCCTGCTATACACGGTCTCTCAGTCAGATACTGGAGGAATCTAATTGTCCTTTCCTGGAGCCAGTAACTGAGCCAAGTTGCTTACGGGTGCCTTCAGCTTGCTTTCTGGCTTGACTTCAGCCCAGGATTCAGTCATTAATTCCTATGTGCAGCCTGCCTTTCTTGAACAGTTAATGCATGGGATGCATGGGTTGGGCGGCCAGAGAAGGAGGTAAAACATACACGTTATTACCAGGTGACTTGTACTCCCGTCAAGGATAAAGAAGAATCAATAAAACATGGAGGATAGTGACTCAACAGAATCTAGAACGGTAAGGGTAGTAAGATCCATTGAGAAGCTTACAGCATGGGGCCGGGGAAGGGAAGAGGTCAAGGATTTGCAGCAGGCTGCTGTGTGGCTGGCTGGGATTCTGTTTCCTGATACTTACATGCTGCCAAGAAGAAAATGTGACATATAAGAAGAGAGAGAGAGGGAGAGAGAGAGAGAGAGAGAGAGAGAGAGAGAGAGAGAGAGAGAGAGAGAGAGAGAGAGAGAGAGAGAGAGAGAGAGAGAGAGAGAGAGAGAGAGAGAGAGAGAGAGAGAGAGAGAGAGAGAGAGAGAGAGAGAGAGAGAGAGAGAGAGAGACAGAGAGAGAGAGAGAGAGCACAAACTTAACTCAGACACAAACTCATTTCAGACCTTAAATCTGTGCTTCTTGGTTAAGTCAAGAGGTCATTAGTGACATTTCGTTAGACAAGCTATTAAATTCAGCCCTCCATCTTTCTAACAAGATAAGATATTAAATTATCTTTTTACAATGCAAAGACTACATTTCATTTTCCCCTTGAAGCAAACAATTCTAAGGCGTACTTTGGTCACATTCATTTAAATGTGCAGTTGCAAAGCACTGACAATTCCTAGCTGCTGAGAGACAGTCAGCTTTCTTTAAGGGTACGGCTAGCCTTTGCTAGGTTGGCGGTGCTCCTTGGGAAAGCTACTCACTCAAGAGCGTATAGGAGGTATGGGATGTGGAACAGTCGGAGGGTGGACTGGGAGGGGAATAAAATCCATGTAAAAAAGAAGATTAACTATAAAGAAGGGGAAAAGAGTGTATGGGAAACACAAGTTATAGCCAATGGCTTAAAAATTTTTATATGACACAAAATTGGGTAGGTAGGGGGAAGGGGGTGAGTCAGGGAGGAGTTGGGGGGTAAATATAACCAAAACACGTTTTATGAAATCCTCAAAGAATTCACAAAAAATAAAGATGAAATCTACTGCGTTTTCTCACTACATAAAAAATATTATGGGAAATTCAGAAAGGCAGAGGAAGTAAACAAATCGCAATGATTTCTCCGAGCATCCTGTAAATGAATTACATATTGAGCTGTACTGTTGTGTTGTATATTTAAATTATCGATGTTGGCGATAAACAGCCCGAACTGGAACAAGAATCCTGGAAACAAGTTCATGCTCACTTCTGCCCGAAGATTTGTTAGCGTGTTGCTTCAGAGATGGAACTGCAGGCTGAATGCAAACACATATATTATGGCCTGTTTCAAAGGAGAGGGCCGGCTTACCCACAATCAGGATTGAACCAGTTTTGCTGTGGCTAGCACATGGAAGCATTTACTTATTTCTTCCCACAGTCACCGCGGCAGTTTCCATATGCTAGGTCCAAGGGGTGGGACTATTGGGAGGTGTGGTCTTGCTGGAGTGGGTGTGGCCTCGTTGAAGGAAGTGCGTCACTGTAGAGGCGGGCTTTGAGAGAGCTTTCTCCTAGCTGTTTGAGAATGCTAGTCTTCCCGTGGAAGCCTTCAGATCAAGATGAAATGTCTTTCATGTGTATAGGCGTTTGTCTACATGTACATCTGAGCAACATAGGCACTATGTCCACAGAGCCCACAGGAGACACACAAGGGCATCAGATCTCCTGGAACTGAAGTTACAGAGAGTTGTGAGCCAATATGGTGGTGCTGTGAACTGATCCTTGGTCCGATGGAAAGCAGAAAGTGCTCTTAACCATAGAGCTGTCTCTGCAGTCTCCCCTTTTTGTATTTAATAGCAATGGGTGTGTAAGATCATTTAAACAAAACAGCACAGGGAGATGTGGTGCTTCTGATAGTCTAGGATTTTAGATGAAGTTCAATGGGACTCGTTAGGAATGCTCACTGGCCAAATGAGGTCACCCAAACAGGCCATACTGAAGTTTATACTAAAATAGTTCATACCAAAGTCAGTAATACTAAAGTATTCTCATCTGCATTGGACAGGTCATAGAGAGAAAACCTTTATACAGTTTCATACAACGCGTGAAGAGACTGTGACCAACCCCCTCTACGTTAAAAAGATACTTTCTATAAGAGAACAGTAAGGAGATACTGTTATTGTGTAGAATTTCTTCTCATGTATTAGGAGCCATAAACAGAAGAAGATCCCTGGAGGATCTAAGCTGCAGGGAGAAATATCACCAATGGGAAATTAGAAGGAACCATTCTACCTTATAACAAATAGGAAGAAAACCCCTGGCAACTGAAGGTAGGACAAGAGGGCGTTTTCTTTTGGAACCATTGAATCATTTCGGTTCAAAGCACAGCACTGTGATTTAGTCACAATGTGACCAGGCGCTCACCCATCGGAGTCAACAGCAATTCATTCTCTAAGGGGTAATAATAGGACCTCACAGCCCGTGTTGTTGCAGTGGTAACACTGCAGCAGGATTCCTGCATCACAGCACACGTTTAGTGCTGGAACCCTGGATGTAATGATGGGGTGTGGCCAGCTCCCCACCCCCGAGGGGCTTTCAAGACCATCCCCGAGGGATGGTCTTAAGCCATAAACAGCACTGGGGAGGGGGGCGGCGGGTCATATATTCAATGAAAGGTCAGATTTTGCTGTTTCCCCATTAATGATCTCTCCAGTCTTCATTAACATGAATGAATATTTACTGACTGCATTCTGTCTAAGATCATGCTTGGCGCTGAAGTTTCAGCAGAAAAAAAACCAACAAAAATAATCACAAATCTTTGGTTTTATATGTCTTCTTCCATGGCATACAGAGGATAAAAAGAATGAAGCCTAAGATAAAATGTGGTTGGATAGCTGTAAATACTCAGCTTCAAACTAAAGGGTAAGGTGACTGGCTTTGACTGGGATGGTCCCCTGAGGAGACATCCTTTAACAAGGGTGAAGAGCTCCCTTTGCGAGGAACATGGACGAGAGCATCCTTTCCAGACTGGAGGCTCCTGGGCAGGCTGTTTGTGCATGGGATACTCTCGATTCTTTGTACTAAGAACAGCAGTGAGAATACAGGCATCAGTGTGGCCTGTTGTGAGGAGAGAAAGCAGTCCCATAGAAAGAGGACAGAGAAGACGGGGCACTCACCTGCACCCATTTCTCCATTCTCTTTTGGAACCCAGAAAGAGCACATCTCCTGGTCCTCTTGTACAACCAGGGTACCCAGCTCTTCTGACCGATGAAATGTGTGTTCTCCACGGGGAAATGGAGAGCCCCGTGTGGTTTGCCGGTGTCCCCCTTCCCCTTGTGAGAGTGAACATGAACTGTCCTTTGTTGGGATAATTCCTTCCTTGGAGAGGAAACAGATGTCTGAGCGTTTCCCATCTGAGACTGAAGTGCTGAGCAAGAACTCAGGCTGTCCTGGATTAAGCGACTCAAACAGTGAGATCGTTTGTTAGAACAGCCCAGCCTAGCCTATGGGACATGAAGAATGACTGCGAATTAGGAGAGTCTGACAACACAGATACAGGCAGTGACAGCAGTACAGGGTACTCTGAGCAGGAGAGAGAGACAATCTCTGTGCCAATGGAGTGAGTAGACTGTGGACGGCTGGTGAGTCACGCTGTTTGTCACAGGCTGTTTGTCACATGTTGGTAACATACATGCTCTGCCTAGTTCTTACGCCATCAACCTACACCAGCCATGCCCAGTTGTTCTTGCTACATCATGACCCTGGAATCAGCAACCTTCTCCTCACACATTTCATGACATGGAAGGAAAGAAAGAATGAGGGAGGGGGGGACAGAAAAAGAGAGGGAAGGAGAGAGAAGACTGGAGGTGAAGGGAAAGAAGGAGAAGGGAAAAGGGAGGAGAGAAGAAGAGAGGAAAAGGCAAAAGCAGGAAAGTCAGGATGGAAAGGAGGGAGAGAGAGGTGGGAAGAAGCAAGGGAAGGGGGTAGGAGGGAATGAGGGAGGGAAAAAGGGAGGAAGGGATGGAGAGGAGGAAGGAGGAGAGGGGGCTCCCTCTGAAGATGTACGTCTACACATGCTTCATTTCCTCAGTAGTTTCCCGCTACTGGAACCACTTTTTATTTTTATTTGTTTTACCTTCTGGCTGTGGGGAAATGCTTTTTTTTTTTTTTTTTTAAGAGTTGGCTGTCAAATAAAGAATAATTAATTTGTAATTATTTGTTGTGACTCCCCTTTCTCTTTATTTGAATTCTCTTTTAAAGAAGAAAATATCTCTTTCAAATTTAATTAAATACAAGCCTGTCTAAAGAACAATCCGCGTCAGAGTGAACAACTGCTGGAAGGAAATAAACCAAACGGCTTGCCGTTCACTTTTGCAGCAAGTAGGCCACGCCTCTGGTTGCAGGTAGAAGTCTGAGCACCAGTGGCTCCGAGTCTAACGATAGGTCGGAAATGTCCGTTAGGCCCCACCACTGCCTCCCTTTGCTGAGGACGCAGCAGTCCTGTACTGTAGGCAGGCTGCTAGGCTGCTTGTATGCATTACAATGTTGACTTTATTGCTATTCTATTTTACAGACAGGCGAACTGAAGTCAAGTGAAATAACTTGCCTTATCTCCCACTGCTATGAAATGGCTGAGGCTGAATCAAGAAAAGCCAATAGGGATTGCATGCTCATAATTATTGTGAAATGTGTGTAATAACATGGGAAAGCTAATGAAGATAAGAGATGTATAAGAAAATAATGTAATGCAACCCGTACTGGGGGAAGATCCTGAAAGACATCATGGCAGGTTGTTGATTGTCAAGTAGACAGGATGTGGAATCATCTGGGGGACAAACCCCAAGGCAAACCCACAAGGGGTTATGTTAATTAGGTTAGTCGACATGGGTGGAGCCAAACTGAAAATGGGTGGCACCATTCCCTAGGCTTGGGTCCTAAACTCACGAAAAGGAAGACATGAACAGAACACCAGCCGATCGCCACACTCTTCTCTCTGACTTCAGCTGCCTTCAGGCTAATGCCATTTTGATTTTTCTGCCATGATCATCTGTAGGGATAGGGGACATGGAGAACAGGGAGCTTCAAGAGCTCTATATGGCTGGTCTAAGAGTAGGCAGTCACCTGCATATACCTGCCCTCTCTGTAATCACCAGGGAATATGTTCCCTCTCAAATAAAACCAGGTTGTTATTAGGAAGGGGCATCTGGCTTGACATACGGAAACAAATGATCATGTTGCCGCTAGCCCAGAATCTCACTAATAACCCACTCGACATGTCTAGACAATGCTTCCACAGTGGTAACGGACGTTCTTGTAGTTAAACACCCTGTTTAAGTTCACAGGGCTGGTTGGTCATAGAGGGAAGGCTGGAGGCCACATCTGCTCTCTTGCTGTCCGCTTCTGTAGCCTTCTCCAACCATGCCTCTGAGGAGACAAGCATCTACTGTTCATCAACTCTCAACCACAAATCACTTCTTTCTCCTTTCCATCCAAATCATCTGCCCAGTAACAAGCTCCAGAGGAAGGCTGTGTGTCACTGTCAGATCACCTCTGCACAGTGTCACCCTGCCATGAATCCGTTGAAATGGATCTGTGACGTTGACAGGAGGAGGAGGAATGGGCACACTTGTGTCCTCGTGGTTAATTCAGTGCTGGCTTCCATTTGGGGAACATTGGGTGGTAGGGTAGCTGGTGCAGACTGGACCTGACTAGAAAACACTGGATGCCTCTCTGTACTCCTCGACACCTCTGCCCTCACTTAAAAGGACATTTTTGGCTTTGTTTTTGTCCAGATTTTCAATCCACCCCCTGCGCCTGTGCAGACAGTGTCTATGACATCCTGACCTCGCTTAAGCTGTGAGAACTGAGGCTTTTCTGTCCACGCACCAGGAGTGGGTGGGAAGACAAGGCATGCTAGGGTGTTCCAGTGTCAATGAAAGGACACTGGAAGCTGCTCTAAGATCCATGAAAATACAGGGGGCATGAAGCTGTAAAACTCTTTAAAATTATTTTTTGACCTCATTGTGTGGAAGGTAGGCATTAGCAGACCCTACCTTCTAGCCCCTACACACACAGCATCCTGGCAGGAAGGGAGGAAGGACTGTCTCTTGCTGAGGTCTCTGATGGAGTTTCTGAGTTTAACCAGCTTCTGGTAGCACGGGAGATGAGGGAGCGGTGAGCACAGATGAGAACACAAGTACCCACCATGACATCCATCCTGCTCCATTGGGGCCGGTGGCATCTGACAGAAGGGTTAGCACCCTCCTGACTGCTTATCTCAGATGTACATGAGCTCAGGGGCTTGGATGATCAAGCAGCCCTCTTTGATCAAATAACCTCCATGATCCAAGCACCGAGGCAGAGCAGGAGGCGAAGACTATGTCTCCTGTGAATACTTCAGCAACATCAAATGGTACACAGCCATCGGTGGGGCTCCTTAGTGGACAGTCCAGCCTTCAAGGCTGAGGTTAGGAAATTGTCACGATGGTGGAAACCTACCGAGTAAAGACTACTGATGTGAAGGGTTAAATGGAGAATTACAGGAAGTGGAGATTTGAAGTAACTGCCAAAATACGTGAGCTTCTAGGACCACAAACCCATGTGTTGTCTCTTTCCCAAGAGAATCATCCCATCCCCTGACAGACTCCCACGATGAGGACTGGAAATCTAGGGAGCATGAAGCAGTAGAACTGCTTAAAATGATTTCTTTAAATCACCGTGTAGAATGAGGGCCGGAGTAAGCCCTGCCTTCTAGCACCTATGTACACAGCATCGGGGTGGGTGAGGGGGAGTCTCTTCTCTTCCTCAGAGAGGGTGACTAGAGCCATGTAATGTTCTGTCGACCTCATACAGAAAATTTTATTCAATTTTCTTCACATTTATTTATTTTGTTATATGTGCATATCTGTGTGCCCATGTCATAGTGACTGCAGAGGCCAGAAGAGAGCATTGGGTTCCCTGGAACTGGAGGGACAGTTGATTATGAGACACCAAGTAAGTACTGGGAACTGAGCCCTAGTCCTATCCAAAGAGCTAATTGCTCTTGGCCACTGACACCTCTCTCCAGCTCCTGATGGCGTTTTAGCCATACATAAAGAAGCAGTGCTGTGAGGCAATCTCTACATCTGACTGTACACCATTGTTACGGCAGAGGGAATTTCCTCCAGAGGATGGGGAGATGACTCAGGTGGCTGAAGCTCTCTCTAGCTTGTTTTCTGAAGCGATGACAAACACCATGGCCAAAGCAACTTGAAGAGGATAGAGTTTATTTGGCTTCCGTGTGCAGATCACAGTCTACAGAGGGAAGTCAGGGCAGACACTCAAGCAGGGACTGAGGCAGAGGCCATGGAGAGCAGTGCTCATTGGTTTATTGTGTGATTCCTGCCTGTGTCTCTTATATACCTAGGCTCACTTGGCCAAGGATAGGGTCACTCAGAGTGGGCTGGGCCCTTCCATATAAATGGTCAATCACCAATCAATCGGTAGGCATGACCACAGGCCAGTCTGATGTAGACACTGAAGCAGTTAAGGTCTCCTCTTCATGGGTGGTTCTAGGCTGGTGAGTATTAAGCTGCTCTGTACCGTGGAAACTAAGCAAGGTGGGCTTTTTTCTACTTTGTTTTTCTCCTACAGCATTAAGTGTGGATTTAATTTGCATCTGACTGATTACTGACAAACAGGTTGTATGAAGTCAACAATGAAAGCTAACTAGGACACCACTTGTCCTGAAACCACAAGGACCAGAGTTCCATAAACTCATAAATACCATGTGGCTGTGCTGGTCAGCCTGTGGTTCCAGCCTGGGAAAGCAGAGAAAGGATTCCACAAAGCACACTGACTAATCAAACTTTTCACGTGGGCAAACTCCAGGCTTGATAGAGAGGTACTGTCTCGGTGAATACTGAGGAAGGGAGGGTCAGGCTGATTGCTGACATCAGCCTTGGGTCTCAGTATGTACACACACACACACACACACACACACACACACACACACACACACACAAAACCAAACCCAAACACACAACCACACACATATACATATACACACATGTACACACACAGAACTAGACACATAACCACACACACAAGCAAACACACAAGCACACGCACAAAACCACAGTCACACACACATACATGCACATACAACCACACACACACACACAAACACATACATACACAGAACCACATACATACAGACAAGCGCATGCACACATATACACACAACCACACGCATACATATACATGCACACACACATGCATGCACACACACATGCACAAAACCACACACACACACACACACACATACACATACACACACATATGCATGGACACAAACACACACAAACACATGCATGCATACTCAAATGTGCACACATACAACCACACAATGCACACTCCCATGCATACACACACACAGAGGGTTGGATATAGAAAATAAAGTTTCCATCACCTCCATACTTCCTGGCGCTTGTTCTCTCATGTTTAGCATTTCATTCATCGTCATCCATTTCTTAGTCACCAAACATGTTCCCGGTTTACTTTCCACCCCTGTAGCCCTCTCCTGCGTGGAAATGCACCTAAGTGAACATGCAATGCAGTCTGTGAGCCCGGATGCTTTCCCTTCACTCAGGCCATATTGCATTTGCTGCACGTCCAAATTGTCTCGCTGAGAATCTGTAATGAAGGACCACGCTACCCACACAATGTAAGTGGACAACAGTGAGCACACCTAGAGAAGACGAACAGAGCATTCACGGGTGTCAGTATTTCTGAACAAGAGCATACGAGCGATTTCATTCCACAGAGGCCAATCCTGGGTAAAGGGATGGTTGGGTCAGAGGTAGGCACACATTTAGCCTGTGAAATGGTGTTGAAATGCTGTCCAAAGCGGAGGCAGCTTTGCTACCGTGTCTCTCTCTGAGCACTGAATGAGTGTCTGGCTGCCCCATCCCTTGGAAGCGAGGCAAGGTTTTACTTTGTCTTGTTTTTCTCCTGCAGCATTGGGCGTGGAGAGGCATCTCACTGAGGATTTGATTAGCGTCAGGCTGACCACTGACACTACTGAACAGCTTGCCGGACTCAATATCCTCGTATCTCCCTTCCTGAGATGTCTGCTCAAGCACCTGGCGAGCATCTCGGCTGAGATGCTCCCTCTCTTACTCTTGGACTGGAGAGTGCTTCATGCACTCTGAATGAAGTCCTCTCAGCCGCGAGTCCTCCCGATATTTACTGTACTCATCCCTTATCGATCGGCTTGCCCTCTGAAAAGAAGAAAGTTTTAATTCTGGTGATCTCTCTCCAATTTTAAAATTGCGGTGCGGGTCATGCTTTTGAGTTTTATCCGGGAAGTTCGAGCTTCTCTCACGTTCTAGAACATGTGGCACATGGTTTCTTGTTCCTTTTATTTTCCCCTAAAAGTGGTTTGATTTTAGCTTTTGTATTCAAGCCTATAATCTGCTTCGAGTTAATTTGGAGAACTGGCTTGTTTGGCATATTTCATATATTTTTTAACAGACCATCCAGGCTTCACCTAATGGTCATGGATCCTTTGGAAAAATCAATCTGCCTTTGCATGTGGGTCTGTTTCTGGGAGTTCTCATCTTCCCTATTGATCTCTCCTTTCCAATATTAGGCCCATTTCCCTTATCATATGATCCTTCTGTGACTGTACATTATACTTCATCGGATGGAATGCCACTCTCCTTAAAGCCCTCTTCCTCCCAACACTTTTCCTGAAAACATTATTTGATGTATTTTTCTTGATCTGTTCCTGTTATATAGCGTTTCATTTTCAAAAGTCATAAACCAAAACTCATAAACCAAGAAAAGCCGTGAGCTGCAGGATCCCTTTTGTATGATCTCCTGGAATAGGCAACGCTATGGAGGAGGGCTAGACAAGGGGTCACTGTGCGTTATAGGGAACGTAGGTGAACTGGTGAAACACGGTTGGGTTTTCTTTTTAGGAAGCACAGTTGTTCTGAAGGATGTTACAGTGGTGAACGCCAGACCCTTCCAGCACACAAAACAAACCTTGGGCTATGAAATTTGAAAGTAAAGCATTTACGGTCTCATGGGACCTCAGGGTGGAATATTGACTATCATGAAAGAATCTAAGTATATTAAAATATAGAGAGAACGAACTGGTGGGACGGGCTGGGGTAGAAACGTGTTGACCTAAGCTGCTTTGGAGACGAGACTCTGTAAGAAGAAAGGCGAAAGAAACTGCCCGTAAGTGGTCAGATCGCCTGCTCACCACACGGACAGGAGAGACGCTCCTGAAACCACTGTGCACACCTGAGATGGAGTGATTATTTGAATGGATGGCACGTGGAAAACCAAGATTCTTAGGCTTGGTTTATGACGTTATAGGCAAACAACGTAAGAAACCAGATTGATCTGCACAGTCTTGATTTAGATTCTGATCCGGATGCTTTTTAGTTCCTAAGAACATGGGAGAATCTATCTATCAATATCAATATCTCTCTATCTATAGGTGGGGATGAGTATCTTTACATGTAGCTGTGTACATAGCTGAATTCCAGCTCTATCTGCTGAGCTAGAACCAGCAAGGCCCTTGCAATCAGTGTGTACACCTCTGCTCAGAAGGCTTTTCCTACATCGATCCTCTAAAAAGAGTCGAGGAATTGTGTAAAGGTAGCCAGTAGGACAGGAAGCATGCTAAGCCATCCTGGACAGTACCGTAGTACCAGACAGTAAGGAAGTGCTTAAGTTATAAAACCAACCGTCCAACCATGCTTGACAGACTAAGCCGAAGGGCCCGGGGCCAATTGAGAGAGTGCTCATGGCCACTATGGGAAATTTCAGCAACAGAATTAATATGTGCATATAGAATCATCAAATATACAAAATATAGATGGTAAATGCTAATATAAAAGGGATTGAAGAAATAAATGTCCAAGGGGAAGTGTGCAAGTTTTATGCTACACTGTCCAATTTCCCATAGGAGCTTAAACCCAGGGGCAGAAATGCAGAGTGAGATCCTTCCATAGAATGCACTAGGACAAGGGTGAGAAAAGACAGCTCTGCAGAGGAGAATCTGGCAAACGGTGCCTCAGTCCTGACGCTCAGTCCCAACAGTGACAAGTCCTGGATAGCGTGCACGCTGGACTCGGTGCGGTCAAAGGGCATTCTATCTCTGCTCCTTCCTTCTTGGATATCATCTTCTCACTCTAGTCATGAAGGAAGTGCCGTGTCAACTCCACTTGAGATATATTCTAAAGTCCTTTGAACTCTATGCTTCACAAATACACTGTGGCCATGTTGCGGTTATTTAAAAAACAAAAACTGGGAAAATCCGAGGCAGGTTGAATAAGTACATCTTGTAAGAACCTGGGTGGGATCTTAGAAACGTGGACATTAGGCAAATACAGGGACATTCGAAGAAGGCAAGGATAAGAATGATTAGTCAGTATTCTCTGACTGAAGCGATGGATTAGCAGTTAAGAGTGCTTGCTGATCTTCCAGAGGACCCAAGTTCCATTTCCAGCACCCAGATTGGTTAACTTAGAGTCATCCAAGAGATCTGAGTGTGCCTCTGAGATCCAGTGCACCGTCTGCCTCTGCTCAAACTCACAGACCCACACAGAGGCACACACAAAACGCCAAAATAACTAATAAATATTATTGACTAAATGTAGCAAGTGACCTTTACTCTTTTGTGATGTACTTGGGAAGTGGATACAGGAAACCAGGGAGCTTTCTAATCTGTCACCAAGTACCTAGAGCTCTAAATCTATTCTGAAGCAAAAGCTCATTGTAGAGCAAGACTCCACAGCCTTCACTGCCTCAGTCGGTAGCCTGAAATGGCAGAGAAAGAGGCTATATCTCATATTTTTTACCAATCTAAATATCCTAAAGTTATTTTCTTGGAAGAGCCAGGCATCTAGATTCCCTCCCCTGTAAAGGAAATGCTGTAACATTTTCTACGGGTGTTTACAAAGGATGCTGGGATGTTATGGCTGTGTGACCCCAAAACTTATAGTACAATTGGCTACAAGTTTCCACCATTCCTCCCAGGGAGTGGAGAAACATCTCTCTGTCTTTAATGTGTACTACCTTCACTGACTCGGTTCACAGAGAGAAGTGACTTTGCACACAGGACCAGGCAAGCCTTGCAGCTTGAATAACCCTGGAACAAGCAATCAAAGGGTATTTTCTCAAGGTTTTGAACTTCCTTGATCCCAGAAAGCTAAGACTAATAGAGATCACAGAGAAGCGTTCTGCTGACAGCTTAATGTGACTGCGCCCTAGTGCCAAGCAACTCAGACAGATCATGTGGCCCACCGGGGACATCCATCCTAAACAAAGGTGCTCCCTTTTGGGGTCACCATCGAATAGCAACTACCCAGGAGATCTTGGAGAGAATCGTTCAGCTGAGCCTGAACCACAAGCCATAAGAGTCAGTTAGAAACACCGAGGTTTTCAACCGTCTTCTTATACAGCCCTACACACTCAGGCTACCTTAGAGCAGAGACTTCTTTGGATTTTTGATACAGTGGGGATCTTTTAAAATTAGTCCTTTGAGAATTTTATGCACGCATGCCCATTCTGTTCTGGGTCAGATTTACCCCTTACTTATCACCTCAGACTCAGTTTTTAAAAAAAGGTTTCATGTACAATGATCCAACAGGAAGCACTACTTGTGCCCCCTGCTATCTAGGTTTGCCACTGAATCTGTGATTTTTGAGTCTTGGGGACATCAGCTGCACTGAAGAAAAGAGCTTCTTGTGACCCCCACAATAAGATGGATGCCCTATATCTGTCAGACAATACCCAGCTATCTATTCTCCATTAAATTGAAAATGTGGCTGATTAAAGAATAAAAGGCCGCTGAGAAAAGATAAAGATAAGAAGTACATCTGAGCAAGCCATACGTATCTTTACCAAGTATGAGTAGATTCACTGAACAGATTACTGACATTAGGCCTCTAAAGCAAGAAGACATTTATAACATTTGTTTTTGCAGAAAGGGCGTTTTAAGACTGCTAAGACTCTGCCATGTTTTAAAACCTGCAGTAAAGGCTAAAGCCACAGCCAGTCATCACGTCTCATGTCTCCGTGACTCTGGTTCGGTGAGATCACTCCGAAGTTCAGTGGAAATAAAAAGAGCATTGTCTAATGAGAATGGATCCACAGACAGCGTTCTGTCCTATTAAATGGCTCGCCGAGAGCTTCACGGAGAAGCAAAGGCGGCTAAACTCTTAAGGGCACAGCAGCATCTGCCGAGGCTGCACAGGCTCCTCATTCTAACAAGTTGGACTCAAGGTGGCCTGACCTTGTATTCAACAGACTCTACCCAGAATTCCCCACGCCCTTCACAAGAGACACCTCTGCTCAGAGCTGTAAGTCTGGCTCATTAAAATGAGACTCATTCCTCTGGCTACTCCGGAGCGAGTCCCCAGTCCTGGTAATGACAGTATGAAACCGACTGTGGTGATTAAGCTGATAAGCCCAAGTAGTAAACAGGTTCATTTGCATGGTGCATCAGGCACCTGGACACCGGAAGCAACCGCTTGTTCCTATCCTGCTTAGCGCTCTACCAGGGTAAGGAATTCTCATTAGGCAGATGCTGGCACTTCCTCCGCTGCCCTCTGATTCCTGGTCAATAGCCATTTTCCCAGCGGTTTGTTCAGGAGACACCCGTGGGTAAGACAGAGTGGGGACCACGCTGACCTGGTGACAGTGGACACCACGTGTCTTAGCGATGTTACTTCATCTGCAATGTTACTTTAAAGGCCACGTTGACTGTTGGGTGAAATAGTATTCGCCAGTAAAGGATGTCAAATGTCAAAGGGCGATCCTACGGCCTTCCTTAAAATATGATGGAGAAGTTTTGGGGTTTTGTTGTTGTTGTTGTTGTTGCTTTTTGTTTTTAAAGGAACAGGGAGACACAATGAGGGAAGACAGTGTTGAGTAGATGACTATATTCTGAGAATTGTGTTTGTTTCTAAGCTCCTCTTCCACCAATCCCAAATCTACCCTTAGTAAGTTTGTCTTACTTACTCTTACCAATTGGTTGGGTCTGCGGGAACTTCCGTCTGTGAATATTAAGCAGGTGTCCATTGGAGATATTAAGATGACTCATTGAGTAAAAGCGGTTGCTATGCAATCTGAGTTTGGATCCCCAGAGCCCACATCAAATACGGGCATGGAGGTATACATCTGCAATCTTGGTTGCAGATACCAGGGAGTCCCTGACCAAAAGTAGGAACTCCAGGGTTAGTGACAGTTCTTATCTCTGAAAGCACTACTCTCACCTTAATTTTTAAGGCGAGCTGTCTCACTCTTTTAACTAGAATGGTTGGTTCAGACCAACTGTTTCTAGGATACAATAGGGCATTTGTACATGTGAACTCACAGGTTGTGACAACGTGTGCAAGATCGAGCCAGACAAAATCCCAGCATGGAGGGTGCAGAAAGGCAAGAGGTCTCACCTCTGCCTGAGGAACTATTGCAAGCTGATGTTTTCTGGGAGAGAAGAAGTCAGGTTTCCTAATGACCCAGCCTCTAAGAGGCTCCCACGCTCCAGCAAATGGTCACATACACAGGCATATAATCCCAACACTAAGTGGACTTCATGGGTTAATAAGTAAATTAGGACACATGAAGTTATAAGGGTAGAGAGGAGGAACTGGGGCAGAGGGAATGGGGGTGAATACATCGAAACACATTGGATACATCTATGAAACGATCTAACAATAAAATAATAAGGTGGAAAAAGCGATGGAAGGAATCTATTGAGTGGTAACCAGTCATTGTTTTATTTAACTTAACGTTCTTAAACACTGTGTACAATGCTCTGCTCCAAGTCGGGTTTCTTCCTTCCTTCCTTCCTTCCTTCCTTCCTTCCTTCCTTCCTTCCTTCATTCTATATTCTTTCTTCTTCTTCCCCTCCTCCTCCTCCTCCTCCTCCTCCTTCTGCTTTTGTGGATTTTTGGTATTAGACAATTTTAAACCAAGCCTATCATGTGACTTAATAGAATTAGTTCACACCATACTATATTGAACAGAGCAGCTGGTCAGGCAACATCTTGGTGGGCGATTGGAGAGCCACTCCATTGGCTGACAGTCATTAAAGAAAGTCTCTCTGAAAATACCTTCTTCGTGAGGAACTAATGCTAAAGTTTGGCACAGGAGAAAGGCACTGGTAGAGAGAAGATTCATGGAATGAAGAATCTAGTGTTGAGGGATGAATGGGAGTGTTTGGGGCCCATGAACAGAACAGATGGGTATCATTCTGCACACAATGAAGCCCGTAAGATTTCCACAGGGAAGTGACCTGATCTCCTCATTAAGAACGTCTGTTCTACCATTGATGTATGCATTGATCCTCTGCTATCTCATGTAGCTGTTACCATAGACCTGAAGTCAAAGCTTGGACACTGTCTCTCACAGAAATGCAACTGGAATTTTGGGGGGTGTCTACCTGCTCTAAGAGCATTCTAAAGGAAGACAAAGGTGAGGATTTTATAGACTGTTGAGCAAACATAAGTTGTCTCTCAAGTGGCGCCCCCTTTGTTTAATAATTGGGGGAAGGGGGAAGGATACCTTTTAATAATTACTACTAAAGGATACAACGTGGTGGGGAGATTTAAAAAAAATTACTCTTCAAAGCAAGCTATCCCTCACCTTTCAAAAAAGCAGGGAAATAACAGATTTCCCACCTCCCCTGCCCCATCTGTCTTTTGTCGGTATCTTTGCTGAATCTGCACATTTACCAACCATGGCACTGTCTCACATATCAGCTTATGGTCCACAATATGGGGGAAAGGTCATGAAGAAGATTAAACCCTGGGGAATGTAGGACAGAGTGAAAAGCAGAGTTTACTAGGATGGTTTCAGACAGCCCGGCTGAACAACGACCCGCTTGCACATAAGGATTCTCTGAAGTTTCACTCCATGTAATCAAGTTATAAAGCACAATGAAACAGCTACTAGGCTTTTAGAGATAGTCCAGTCGATGTTTTTAAAAGTGGCTTCAGTGTGACTGACTTCTGCTCCTTGGTTTGTGTAAACTGTGCTTCCGTGTTACCAGAGTGCCTGCATTTTAAATATTTCATTTACTTTTGTGCTGTGTTATGGAATTCTTAATGTAATGCTCCGAATTGTACACTAATGCTGGAAAGAACCCTTTATCTAATTTATTTTACAAAGCCTATTTGATCTTTTCTGCAGGTAAGGGATGATGGATTACTCCAAAATTTATATTGAAAGAAAGTACAACAAACACACTCCTTAAATACTGGCAGCATTAAAATTACTAAAGAGACTTTGATCTAAAAAAAAAAAATCAGTGCATAAAAGTAACATGATACAGACCGAGCAGGTTATAGTTAGAATATACAGTAAAAGTTATAAACATATACTTGTAACAATAGTTAATGAAAAAGGAAGCTGGAAATTTGAGAGAGAGCAAGGAGAGGCATCTTGCAGGTTTTGAGGGCTGGGAAGGAATTGGAGAAGTCATTTAATTATATCATAATCTCAAATTTTAAAAAATAAGTTAACTAAGGAACAGAGAAGGTCTGCAGATCTAAATATCAAGAAAGTATAGCATTCTCTATTATTTTGTGCCTATGCCTCCCCTGGGAGATCATTCAGTTAATTATCAGGGAACAAACATGGTAACCAGTCATGTACTAGGCAGTGTGTACACCCGTGTGAGGAAAACAGACTCTGACCCTACAGGCACAAGGGGCTGTAGGCTTTTATTTTTCTCCGAGCTACTTTAAAAAGGGATCAACCTCCCCTGCTAGCAAACACCAAACATGAATCAGAAACTGCAGTCCAGTCCATTCAGCAGACACCACACACAAATCTACAAGGGCAGTTCAATCCAGAAGAAACCTCGAGGCTCACCAACCAGCTGGAGTCCTCTACAGAAGCAGCAAGAAGCCACAAGAACCTCACGAGAAGTTCTTTGCTTTCTCTCTATGAGGTCACCACAAGCAAAGCTCAGCAACACAGTGTCAGGTGAACCAATATGTACGTGTCATCAGTGAAGAATAGCAAGGCAGAGCAAAGCGAACCAGTGCTCCAGCTCCCACTGTCTGTGTGGTCACATTCGTATTATTTCTAAACATCATGCACTCTTTCACATGTCTGCTTTAGCAAAACAATCTTTCACCTGGGTGCCCTATGGTTCCAAAGAAACCAGAAGTTTCTGCTTCAACATACATACAACAATGAACAGAGACATTCATGGATACATGAAGCAAAAAGAAAAAAAAAATAGGAACGTCTTCATGAGAGGCCAACACACACTACCACATCTCTATTTCCAATGTCTGCAATATGGTCCAATAAAGCTACAGTTGTTTACTTCATTGTTCTGTGGAGGGAGTGGTGCAATACAACCTCTAAAACTACATCTCCCAGAGTCCTTTTCAATCTGACCAATCAGAGAGAAGATAGAAATATGGCTTCCAAAGGAGGCTACACAATCAAAACTGGTCTAACTTCACAGGAGAGAGAACCAAAATAGAGGAGTGCAGATGTGCCGTCTGTGACTGTAAGACAGACAGAAGCTGAATCTATAGACCACAGGGCTCTGGGTCCTTCACTCTGAGCTCCTGGTTACTTACCTATTAGCCACATCTTCATGCACTCACATACATAAGCAATTCATCATTGTGGGCAGGCACGGTTGGAGCATGCTTAGGAGAAAAAGGGGAACTGGGGTAGAAGTAAGCACATAGAACAAGCAGTCCCTGTGAAGTCATTGGGCCACGTCTAGATTGAAGCAAACACACACAGTGTGTACCCCGTGGGTTTTGTTTTTAAAGATTTATTTTACTTTTAATGATGTATGTATGCATGTGCAAGCTCCTGTACAAGGGCGTAGTTGCCAATGGAGACATAAAAGAATACCCCACAAGGCTGCAAACCACCCCATATGGGTGCTGGGAAGTAAACTGAGTTCACGTGCTGGACAAGTGTGAGCTTTTAATGGCAGAATCTCTTCTCCAGCCACAACACTTTTAGAGTTTTAATGAAAATCGACTAAATAACAGGTACATAATTGTATCCCCACAATCTTAGGAATCAACTTCCTCTCATATGTACAGAACTGTATCTGCAACGGACAGAGCAGGAGTCTTCATTCCATGGACTAAGATCTCACTTTTACTCTGGAAGAAAACTACGGATTTGCACTGGCGAATCATCCAGGATGTGTTTCAAAATGACACCCAGCCCCAAGCCTCACTCCAGACCAAATGAAGCCCACCAAGTTCAGATGAGTGGGTCTTCTCATGTGGATGGAGCCAAGGCTTCTATGTTTTTAAAAAGCACCCCCACCCCAGGTCATTAAGGAGAGCCAAGGCCGAGGACCACGGATGTAATGGAATGAACATGGTGGCTATCCACGTTAATAGCACAGTAGAGTAGAAAAGTACAGTAGCTAAGACTCCCTCATTTATCGGAAGGGTCGCCACTCTGATCTTACAGGAGCCATTGCATGACTGGGCACTCCTAAGGAAACCATGGCAACTTTCTAAGCTCAGTTTCTGCATTGGAAATTAAAAGAAATAGTAGATTAGATGCATTCATGTTCCACAGAAACAGGGCTTCATCCCTGGTCATTGGGAGTAGTCAGCACTGCTTCCAATCATTAAAGATATGCAGCGTGATTAAGAACTTTGTGAGTTCATTTAGCATCTGTACCTAACACAATTGTGCAAAATGGCTGAATTATATGCTGTAGAAGATGTGCCCTGGGTATATATCTGTTTAAACTGTACATAATGAGACAGGCAAAAGGCATTTTTCGTTGTTGTTGTTGTTATTTAAACCATGGAGATGTTTTTAACAGAACAATAACCAGGACACATGAAACAGAAGAGTGTGAGACCCTGGTTCCTGCATTAGGAAGGCAGAAGTTACATCTGCCAGGAAGATACAGAAAAATGAAAACCAAGTTTAAACAGCATTTTCCAATGTAAATCTTCAGTGGGAAAAAGGGTCCCTTGGGTAGGTCCACCTAGCTGCAGGCTCTGAACCATGAGCCAGCTTTTCTTTGCAGAATGAATTTGTGTAGCTGCTTCACTGAGAGTCACAGGAGAGTGCTGGTCACGGTCAGACCCAGAAGAACTAAGAGCAGAAACTTCTTCATTTTACCCATCAACTCTAAGAGTAAGAATAAACGTCTCTGTTTGTCCCGAGGGGGCTCGTTTAAAGATTTGAAACTCACTGCCCACAGTTTAAGCACCTTGCTCAGCACGCTCTGGAGCTTAATGAAGAGTGGAGAACAATTGTAAGACCCTCACATTTGCTTAGGTCAATTTCCAGATCACCCTTGCCTACTGGAGTTAAACATGGCAGCCCAAAGAACATATTATGTTTTGAACTCTTGAAATGTAGCTGGGTTGAGTTGGGATATGCTGAGTATCATACACATCAAAGACAACAGAAAATGGTAAGGTTACTCCATTAGGTCTTCTACCAACCATATATTGAAATGATGCTATTCAGGATATATTGGATGGCACAAAACATATTACTGAATTGAGTAAGTAACTTTCCTTGGCCTATTAAAAATGTAACTCGCAGAGAATTTAAAATTGTACCCTTGGCTAAAATTTTGTTTCCACTGGACAGTGCTGGCCCACATTCTCTTCTCCAAGGAGAGTTAAACGGAACGGAAATGCAGTTTAAGAAATTCACAATTATTTTAAATGCACAAGGTCATAAATAAAGAAGCAACCAGTGATGAGATAAAAGTTCGCCTTGGTGCAGTCAGGTATAGATCCTAGCTGTGCTTTTAGCCTATGATGCAATTTTATTCCATGAAGGAAAGAAAAAGGTGTGGGATCTGGATTTCAGGGGCAAAACATACCAATATTGTGAGGCTACAGCTTTGTTTTTTGGTTATCTCTTTCTGGGTCCATAAAGGAGGATGTTACATATGTTATGTGTAGAGAAAATCTTTTGTAAGAATCACCTATCCATAAAATAGCTTTATAGCCAATGAGCTGAGACAGGAAATAGGAGGTGGGACATCCACAAGGGTTTGAGAGAATTCTGGGAGCAAGTGAGAGGCATGAGAGATTTGAACTGAGAAGACAACAGACATAAACCAGCAGGTAGATGAAATAGAGATAAAATAAAGGGGACATTCGATCCAGCAACTCATGGGAGACAGGCATTAGAAGTCATGGGGAGGAAACGAATCGCATGGCTGAACAAAGATTAGAATACGAGGGATATTAAATTAAGAGCCAGTCAGAGAACAAGCTGATGCCTATGGCCTAGGCATTTATTAATAAATAATTAGTTTCAGAGTCTTTATTGTTAGGAACTAGGTGGCCAGGAGGAAAAACTGGATGTACTCTTTAACTGTTATAACCTTGAATTACAGGGCTCTCTGACAATTATTGATGAGCAGGTTGCAAAATAGCTTCTGTAAGAAAAGCTGAGGCAAGTCAAATTTGAGAATGAAGGAAGAAGGAAAGGGTACTAGAACTTGGAAATATTTCAAACCGCAACCAGCACCAAGCCTATACACAGGACTGGGATCCTAGAGCTTCGAGAGACCCATCTAATTAATACAGCCCCTCTACTCTTCTGGACTGAGGGAGCTGGCCAGCCTGTTCATCTCTACACATTGGTGAAGTAAATTAAAAAAAAAACAACATAAATTATCTTTTGCGTGGATACACAATAACCAGCATTAAAGGCGTCTTGCAGAGCTTCGAGCCAATGTTACTAGAGATTTACCTATTTTATGAACATGCAAAGACTCTGATTCCATATGGACCACCTCACCGCATGGAGAGGTCAGAGGCACGGCCAGGAAAAGGAAGTGGCACAATGGAACAATCTGATTGGCCACAGTGGGTGTCAGCTTGTATGCTCTTGTTTCAGCCAGCCTCCACGTCTGATTGGCTGAAGCCTCAATTACTAAGAGTGCCTGAGATTCAGTTGTTTGGATACATTGGGTAAGCATTGGTTGATTGGTTTCATAGGTTCCAATTTATTTATGCATCAAGCTGGAGTAAACGTCACTATGTACAGTGGCTGTTTTGAACCAAACTTGTGGAAGCGCAGACACTAGTTTTCCATAATTATTTCAGTATAATAATGACAATATTACAGACAAAAATCTCAAGGAAGATATTTTTGTATAAAATCCAAGCTAGAGGTGTACTTTTTCTTAAGTTATTGAACAGTAAAATGGACTTTATTTGGCATATCTGTAGAACATACTTTGGTCACAAAGCGCTCACAGGTTCAAAGCACGCGGTGCTGTGGATCTGATCGCTCTCCCTGGTAAGTGTCTGAGTAGTTTTCACCACGGAGATCGATTCCCATCAGGGTTAAGACGGAAGTGGCGACATCCACTATCACTCATTCAGCCTTGCCCATCAATAAGCTTCATACACAGCAAAGTTTTAATTTCTTGGAGGAACTACATCGCTTAGTGATTAATTCCACCTTTCCTTCATTTTTTTTTCAAACTGTGAAAGATTTGCTCGAGAGCCTGAGCATCAGGTATATTTCATTCTTTATTGAGCAAGGTACCAAAGAAAATGCATCCTTATTATTCGGGAAGCCATCATGGAGACAGTTTATGGCTCATTTATATCAATATCAAACTAATTCACTGACAAGTGAAACACAGTGCCCTTTAATCACGGGATGCTGTAAGGTATTTCAGCTGAATAAATTAAGGGCAATTAGCTGAAAAATGAGTTGCACACATGAAGCTCATTATTTCTGGGTCCCAAGATCTTTTCTATTTACTGGAATTGTTTCCTTTGATGTGCCAGATGCCTTTTCTGGCCAGAAACATCAACATACTCCAAAACACGAGAGCGCGCTCCCCTTGTGTCATGCAGCCTAGACTTGATAACCAATATCAGACAGTATTTGCATCTTTTTCCTTAGTGGAGTAATTATTTGCTTTTCCAAGGGGAAGCTTTGTGCTCAGAACTCCAGAATTTTCCAAAATAACTAAACGGATGGAAATGGGGCTTAAGCTACGCGGTTCATGCTAGAAAAGAAGTTAAGATGGAGAAAGGCTGGTTATTGGCCACTGGTTCCCCGGGAAAAAACCACTGCGACCCATAGCCCAGATTCTTTTCTCAATACATGTGAGATGAAGATAAACATACTCTTTCTCCCTTGTGTCCGTTAGAAGAAATATTTCAGAATATGCATTGTTTTGTCTGAAACTTTTCGTACAACCTCTAAATATCTCACGACGCTGTCTTGGCTGCCCACGCGTTCTGCCAGTGGCGCCGTTAGTTCTGGTTTTAATGTATCCTGTGAAAGGTAGTCCGTGGTTATTTTTGTCAGTGGGTACAAATGGCTGGAATCCTTTGCACAGATTATCTGAGGTAGTAGAGGAATTTTCAAAAGCAGTATCCCATGATGCACTTCGGGAATTTTCAATAGCGGTATCCCATGATGCAGTCCGGGAATTTTCAATAGCGGTATCCCATGATGCACTTCGGGAATTTTCAATAGCGGTATCCCATGATGCATTTCGGATACAATCTGCACACTGGGAGGCCAAGGGGCTTTATTTACTGTGGCCACACTGAGAGGACAGACATGAGTGGTCACTTCACCTTGGAGTCAAGTTTGGTAGCGATGTGCCATGGTCTTGGACATGGGCATAGGGTTAGCAGTAAAGAGTTGTGGTCACTAAATATTGTGTGTGTGAGCACTGGTGTATTCATTTACTGAGAATGTAGATATTATTTTGAGGGCAAAAACTTAAATGTTGTTTAAGCTTAGATATTGTTCCAGTCGTGGTGTCTTAACTTTTGGGGAGTTTGAGGAAGGAGGGTCCCAGGATTGAGTCGTCCATGGTCCATCAAACTAGATCCAAGCGGGAAGAGAGAAGTAAAGGAGGGAGGGAAGGAGGAAAGGAGGGAGGAAGTAAGGAAACAAAGAAACAAAGACAGAGAGGAAGCAGGAAGGAGGAAAGGAAGGAGGGAGGGAAGGAAGGAAGGAAGGAAGAAAGGAAGGAAGGAAGAAGGGGCAAAAGCAAAACAGAAAATGACAAAAATGGTTGAATGGTACAAGTGGTTTTCCATGGACTTCATGAATTGTTTTCAGAGGCTGGAGAGATGACTTAGATAAAGTTAAACAAAATGCTTCCTGTTCTTGCAGAAGACATGACTTTTGTCCCCAGCACCCACATTGGTGGCTAACAATTAGCTTCAGCTCCAGAGAACTGGGTGCTCTCTTCTGGATTCTTCAGGCACCCATAAGTACATTGCATAGTCACACACAGACCCACAGACACATGAATAAAAATAAAAGTTAAATCTATTCAAAAAAGGTTTTCAAGCAGTGTTCCCCCTGCACCTTCTTTAAACTAGCAGGAAGTAGTGCTATTCTATTAAAGACCCTGTGTGTTGATTAGTTTTCTCATTAATATGATGAGAAATACCTGACAGAAACAACTGAAGGGAGGAGATTTACTTTGTCTCTGTTTCAGAGGGTGCCATTCATCAAGACAGGCACAGGATAGTGGCGGGAATCACTTCTTCCATGGCCTCAAGAGCTTCTGATACAGCTTGTTCACATCTTGGTGGATCAGGGAACAAGGAAGCCTGGGTGGAAATGGGGCTGGGAAGTCATCATTGCCTCTCTTCAGCAGGTAGGTCACTGGACTGAAAGCTTCTATACACTCCTAAAAATAACAGCGTGGGGCCAACTGTGCAAACGAGTGAGCCCGAGGGGGCCGCTTCTCATCCGACAATGCACTGCACTTGTATTATACCCAGAAGCAACAGCTGATAAAATCTTGAGTGAACACAAGGGCAGAATGGGTAAGGCTCAGTGAAGTAAGTGAATAAGGTACCATAGGAGACGCTAGACAAGGTGGGCGGTACCCTCCACAAAGGGAAATCCTTTGAGAAAGTGCTTTTGTTCTAAAGTTTTAGTTAACGTACATAGTAGGATTTGCTTCCCTGGGGTATTTTTTATACACATTCAGTTTACTTTGAAGCTCTATGCTCAATCCTATCTCCCTATTCCCACTTGAAGCCTTCTACCCTGACCTCTCTATATCCATGATCAGAATACGTGGCCTAATCCTCTTCACTCCCAAAAGCTTGTTTCTGTCTCTCATGGTCCCTTCTTCTTTTGTGAAAGTGACAAATCTATAAAAACGTTGCAAACAGTTCCTGGCCTCCACTTTGCTTAATCAGTGCTAACACTGCCCTCAGATTGTATAGTTCTGTCTGGTGTTGTAAAGGCTCGGTGAACACTTATAGATGTTGGGCTGGTGAGATGCCTTAACGAGTGAAGGCGCTTGTCAAAAATGCCTGATGATGTGAATTCAATCCTGGGGTGCACCTGGTGGAATGAAAATCAACACATGCTCACACATCCACATACATTCATACACTCACACAGACGCACACACACACACACACACACACACATACACAACACACACACACATACAACACCTACACACCACACTCACACACACACACACATGTTGTGCATGGCAGGGGGCTACAGGCATCACAAAAGTTTAATTCCAAATAAGCTTTTTAGCACACACATCCCAAATTCAATTCCAGTATGAACATCATCGTAGCATGATATATTGAGGACATTTAGCATGGATTCAAAACCGCAGTCTTAAAATATAATCACATTAAAAATTTGCCAATTGACTAAGAACTGTCTTCATGGTATGAGGAAGCAAAATTGTCTAACAGTCAAAACTCGAGCCAAACCCAGCCATGTAAAATGAACGTATTAGACTCAGGAATGGAAGAATAAAACATCTCGAAGCATCCATATACCGTGTGTGCTTAAATTAAATTAAAAATGATGAATCTATCTTACACTCCAGAGATTACAATACTAATAAAATAGATGTGACTTAGAACAGCTTAGTTAAAATTTCTAATTTGATATAATGAGCTACATCGTAAAACGTACAGCTTCATTATTGTCTCTCTTGGTTTTCTCCATCTTTTTCACACGCGTTCTGTACCTGATGCTCCGTAGAGTTTACTCTACGTCGTCTTCCTTGAAGATGCATGTGTGAGACTTAGGAAAATCATCTCCTGCAGAATTTCAAGTGAGGATATGAGGCATTTGGAAGCAATTTCTGATAAGAGACGGGCATAAATTGCTACCCCAAGGTACACCATGCACATTACCCAACCAAATGTTTTTCTTTAAACAAGATTCACAAGGAGGAGGGAATATATTAAACACAAAACGTAATGGACTATGTGGTACCATTACTTATTAAATTGGACTATTTGCATGAAAAATAAGCCCTTAATGTACACACATAATGTAATTCCTTTTATCTCGTCTATATACACAGAAGATTCTTATTATAATCAAGCTGGTGATCCCTTTTGGCTCATTCCGTTTGCCTCTGGATTTAAAAAGTCTGTCTTCCAAAATGAGAGTATGAGTCTCTCTCTCTCTCCCAAGGACAAAATGAATCCCTGTAGGACTTTCAGGGGGACCAAAGATCATCTGGCCCGCATTGAACCATGGACAGTTTACAACATCCTTCTCGTCCAGCAGAGAAACAGACTGTGTGCCTGATTCCTCCTAACCTTTGAAAATCATAAACTAAATCCGAAACATCATAGACCATCTGGTATTAACAACACAATGTCTACAGATAAGGCTGAGCAAAGGGCAGATGTACCACCCCAGTGGGAGAGGGCTGCCGCTGAAGTCATTCTGTTCCACTATCTGATCCTAACCAGAGAAAATGGAAAATCTCTGCCGTCCACAGAGTCCCTTTATTTGGTTTAATTTGTTACGACTCTTAAGATATCAGTGTCCTTTTTTAAATAAAAAACATACTTTATGTATAGCAATGCAGTTTACAAGTTAATTAACACAGTATCAAATAATTTTTATGTAAACAGAAGAACAAAGAAAAAATTCGAGTTACAAAGTCCTTCCTCAAAGAACAGATTTATTTTTTTAATCACTTTTTCTAAGCAGGTCAATATGGAAAATGTGTTCTGTGAGCAATCCCAGCACTAATGGTCAACAGAGTTCAACAGGCAGCTGGCTCTCACACTGGCTGCCTCGAAGGACTAATAATACCAGAGTCTTTGCAGATGCAAAAATGGTGCTGCCTGTTTCATAGATTTTTCATGGTTTAGAGCAATGAACTAAAAGAGCGATGGGGCCCTAAACGAGAAAATGACACACGCAGTGTTTTCAATCCCAGTGCTCATAGTTATTGCAAAATTTGTATAAACGTGGAAAAAATGACCCAAACCAGCAAGAACAGAATGGGTAAATAAACGAACCTGATAAATACCATTTCTATTGTCTATATTAAAAAGAGTATGAATAGACACATCTATTCAAGAGGGGGCCATGTCGGGTGTTTAATGTGTCTACATGCAAGTGTATGTGTATATGTCTGGTGTGTATGTATACTCAGGTGTATGTGTTTTAGATTTAACACAGAGACAAATGCATGACGGACAAGAGCTATGCCGCTGAGCTACACTCTGAAACCTGGAGCCACAGCTATAATTTACAGAATAAAAGGAGAACCATATTAAAACACAGAAAGCTAAGTGCAGAGGTCTTTTTAAATGTGGAGTTATGAGACAGTCTCTGAGTGTGCATCTGATTGTCCCCATGCCTCTACCACTGAATGTGATTTGTATAGATACATGCATGTTTAAATACCCACAGTGTCCCCACCCAGTCCACCGTGTGTGTGTGTGTGTGTGTGTGTGTGTGTGTGTGTGTGTGTGTGTGTGTGTGTGTGTGTGTGTCATGCACGCATGGACAGGTGTGGCTGTAATCCATCAATTCTTCTTTGTTTGAGTTCCCCAGGGTTACTAGCATTGAAACCAGCTGAGGATTGACATAGGGAACCATTTTCTTTCCTCCTCATGGTTTTGCTTCATATAGAGCCCGTATGATGTCATGGAAAAAGAACAGAGATATTGACCATGAAGTCAGAACAAGAAACACCAGCTTAGCACGCTTTGTTCTGTCTTCGCATTATCTGAACTTACGTGCAGTCAAATGTCAGTAAAAATTAAACTCACAGTACCTGAGGTTTCAAAAAATAAAATATGCCCAGTTATTGTTCAGATAAAATAAAAATAAAAACAACCTGAGGTCAACAGAGCCCATCCCTCCCATAGGCCTTTGGGTGTTTAAGCAAAGATAATTCTAAAAGGCTTAAATGCTAGACTCGCATTCGGAGGACACATTTAAACAAGATTCCGTGCATCGAAATCCTAAGTTGAAGCTGACCCAGACTATGACATCGTACTTGTAGGAACTGATGTAAATGTGAGGAAGTACCCATGAATCACCCCGAGTAGACTTTCGTGGAATGAATGCTAAGCAAACAGCCAGAATATCATGTGATACTGGATGGTTAGAGAGTGGAAATTCAAAGGTGTGGGCTACTTCTAACTGAAGTATTCATCAGGGAGACTATTTCTCTCCCTATAGAAACTCATTTGGATAAATGCCACATTTTTTACTGTTCTCTATGTGTTTCCAAAACCCAAAAAGCCAAGGGAAGGTAAGTTTTCTCTTGTCTTAGCTGGGGTTTGTCAACACACAACACAGTTACTAACTAAAAGATTATATATATATATATATATATATATATATATATATATATACTTGCTTCAATACAATCCAACCTCCATTCTCCTTCCAATTCCTACCCCATCCCCCAACTTCATGACCCCCCCCCTTTACTCCCTTTCTCTAATTCAATACCAACTGAGTCCACTCAGTGTTGACTGTGAGTGATGTGTGTGGCACCATCTACTGGATCATGGGCTGCCTTGTGAGGCCAACATCCTTGAGGAAGCATGGCTCCTCATAGCATCCATCAATTGTCAATAGCCCCGCGGGTAGGGGTGGGACATCCTGAGTCCCTCCCCATCCATTCTTGGATTTTGTGATTTGATCTTACATACGTCCTGTGTGTGCAGTGGCGGCCACTGTGAGCTCGCGTGCACTGTCATGCTGTTTCACCGAGGGTGTTCGCTCCCTCCGGCCCTTACGATCTTCCCACTGCTCTTTCCCAGGTTATATAATGTCCCACTTAGAGTTGATCATGCCGTTTTCATGCCACAGTCTCTTGTACTATGCAGGTTGCCATTTAGCTCAATGATAGCAAATGCTTTCTTCTAGGGCCTATGATCTACCCAGCCATGATGACTTTTCAAATGCTTATATGAATGAATGAGAACATGCAATGTGAATGCAGGTGCCCTTGGAGACCAGAACAGTGTGCCAGGTCCCCCAGAGCCACAGTTACAAGTGGTTGTGAGCCCTGGGACACAGGTACTGAAAACCATCTGGGTCTTCTACAAGAGCAGTATTAGCTCTTAGCCACTGAGACATCTCTCCAATTCCAAGAGGAGTAATATAACTTCTGAGCCAAACATTAGTGGTTTGGGCTTGGGAACCCAAGCTTGGGTTCTAAGGGATGATATGCCCTACTGCAGAAGAGATTGCATAAGCTCGTATAGCCACAGAGCAACAGGGGGTTACAAGGCAGTGTGTTCACCAAGTGTACACTGGCGAAGATGCTGGATGGGTGGACCATCCTCTGTTAGAAGTTTCAGACATAATCTGATGGCTTTCTTAGTTTCTGCATTGGTGGAAACAAATTGGTCTGTGACAATAATCAATCCCATTGTTTTGCCTAACAGTCACTGAGATGCTTGGCCAGAGGCAGAAGCAGATAATAAGAGTCGGGTAATTCAAGCTAAGCCAGGATATCAAGCTAAGATGGGCTCTCAATCTCCCTGGTCTAAAAGTGTCTTCCTCCTTGAGGTTTCTTTTCAATGCTATGTGCCCTGCTTTTCCACTCATTCCACAAGTCAGTTTGTCTGTCCAACCTTCAGCACAAGAGTCATGAGTCAGTTTGTCTGTCCAACCTTCAGCACAAGAGTCATGAGTCAGTTTGTCTGTCCAACCTTCAACACATGAGTCAATCTTCAACATAGGTGCAGCATCTTCTGGAACTTCCATTCCCAGATAGGAACTGCTGTGGACACTGTCCCCTGTAGGCTGGACCAGCCATGGGGACTCACCACCCAGGAGTTCTGGATGGGTCACTGCTTGAAGGGATGACAGGGATGGCATGTCCTACTGCAGGAGAGGTTACATAGGAGACAGGGACACTTGTTGTCAGCATCAGTTGTGTTCTGGGTCTCATGACCACACACAACCATGAGCTGAAGCAAAAGGTTTATTTCTTACCTTCACTCAAGTGAGAGGTGGATTTTCCAGAGGACCAACTGGCGAACTGAACTGCACACCTTCCTAGGGTTTGAGAAGCACGAGTGTCGTCTGTGGAGTAAAGCTACAGTTGCAAGGGAGACTTTAAGGCTTTCTTTCTTTCCTGTGGTGGGTATATCTGTTAAGTATAATTGATTTAAAAGGTATAGGCATCCGGAGTAACGTTAAGGCTTCAGAATGGCCATTCTCATTGTGCCGAAGTTCACGGAGTTGCATGGAGCTTGGGACTGGACAAGTGTTTGTTTGAATAGCTACCTTGGTTTAGCTGTGTTATGTTTTTGCTTTTCAGTTCATTTCAATAACTTTATTAGAAATAAAAGAAAACAAAAAATATGGACAGAACCCAGAAAAGCAAGGAGAAAAAGGGAACTGTCCCAGGCCTGTGTCCCAGACCCAATTACAGAAGACTCATGTCCACGAATTACCACAGAGAGTCGGGCTGCTGCAAGTCCAGTTACTGTGAGAGAAGGCACCCCTGTTGTCAAGAGAATATAGTTGACACTTCAACAAAGCCCCCTGAGGGACTCTGGATGATTCCTGGGAGACAAAAGCTCAAAAGGTATCCTGCCCTACACTGAGGTCCAATCTGAAAGTGCTTTCCTCCTTGAGATCCCTCTCCCTCACTGGATGCAACCCTAAAGCAATCTTTCGCAGCATCTGTGAGGAGAACAGGACAGAGAGAGGAACACAGAACATCACAATCTGCAAAGAGTGGAGGAGACAAAGCCTTGGATTTCATCGTTGAAGGACTGAGCATTTATAGAGCACAGATAGAGCTTTGAGTCGCCAAAATGAGTTTTCTCCGGCTTGAAAGGCCACAGAAACACATATGAAAGACATTATCCGGCATAGAAAGGAGGGTTTGAAGGAGCAGGGAAGGAAAGAATACAATTACATTTTGTTCTCATTCTGCGAAGTCCAGCCTGTGTGCGCCCATAGGTTCTGCATTAACACTTCCAGTAAGCTTACTTAATGCTGATTTAAATTTTGTGGAAAGTGTTGAGCAAACCTTAATTTCTTTACAGCATCTTGAATGTGTCCAGGAGGACTGCTCTGTGCTCATCTAGTGAACAATGGCAGCCTGTCTCTGGCTTCTCGTCTAGAAGAAGTCATGTCAGGGAAAGCGCCTCAGAGGCAGGGGGCAGAGACCATTAAAGCCGTAACCCCTGGCATTCTGACTAGGAATTATGTGTGAACATCAAAAGGAACGGTAGCTCCACTTTGCATGCTATCATCTGCTATTAAGAGTTCCAGGACTTTAATCATGATGCTTGAAAAAAGGCATCAAGTAACCCAGAGAGAGGAGCTAGGGCTTGGGCTGTTAAAAATGTTCGCAATGGCACTCCTGTTATCCAGGGGGGTTCTTATATTTCCATTGAGGTATTTGTGATCTGTGTGTGTTTTCTATAAAACAAGTCTCTCTCTCTCTCTGTCTCTCTCTCTCTGTCTGTCTCTCTGTCTCTCTCTCTGTCTCTCTCTGTCTCTCTCCGTGTGTGTCTCTGTCTGTCTCTGTCTCTCTGTCTCTCTGTCTCTCTGTCTCTGTCTCTTTGTCTCTGTCTCTGTCTCTCTCTCTCTCTCTCTCTCTCTCTCTCTCTCTCTCTCTCACACACACACACACACACACACACACACACACACAGGTCAGAGATTGCAAACACGAGTTACTATGTTTCCGTTGTTCTGCGTTTGCTTTCAATCCTCTTGGTATTCTTCACTTCCTGCCATTTTATTGAAGTACAATTAGTACTCAGCCTGGGCAGCTGACTCAGTGGGCAAGAGCATTTGCTGCAGAAGAGTGAGGACTTCAGTGCACAGCCCCAGGACCCATGCCAGCATGGCCTGTGCCTCTGTAATCCCACTGCTGGGATAAACAATTGCTTCGTTTAGCTGTCCAGCTAGTGTAGCCAGAGAATGGAGTTCTGGGTTCCACGAGAGACCCTGTCTCAAGGTAATCATGCAGAAAGGGTAGTAGAGTGGGGCACTAAAAAGTCCTTGTTTGTCTTCTGCGGGTAAACACCACATACAAGTGTAGACCACACACACACACATCACACACACCCATCATCATCATCGTCGTCATCATCATCATCACACAGTATACATACATATATTTGATGATAGACATTTTTTTAGTACAGTTTGACAGAATTATATGTGCATGCCTGCATATCACAGCTACCCACTATCAAGACAGTGAATAAATCTCCCTCTCCCCCATGTATCCCCATTCCCACTCTATACCCTCTCTCTCCCCATGTGCCCCCACGCCCACAGTACACAGTCTCTGTCCCGATGAAGCCCCACCCCACTGTATACCCTCTCTTTCCCTACACATTCCCATTTACATGCTGTGCACCCTTTCTCTTGGCCTTCTCTGCTCCACTTCCACGTGAACACCCACCCTGCTTCCTGCCGTTATGGATTAATTGGAATTCTCTGGAGTTGTATAGAAAATTGATCACAGCAAACAGCACCTTCATCGCCTTTCACAGAACGTAGGGATCTGAACACTTCCTTGCTGCGGCAGGTTGTCCCAGTTTGATATTTGTTGCTATAATAAAACAATGATCAAAAGCAACTTGGAGAAAAGAGGATTTCCGTGGCTTATCCTTGATCACAGTCTGCCACTGAGGGAAGTCAAAGCCAGAGCCTGGGGGAAGAATCACAGAAGAATGCTGCTCTGTGCCTCGAGCTCTGGCTTTCTCTCTGGTTCCTGCTTAGTGCTCAGCTAAGCTTTCCTATATGTCCCAGGCCCACCTGCATAGGGATGGTGCTGCCCACAGTGGGCTGCAGTCCAACATCAGTCACCAGCCAAGACAATCTCTCAAAGACAGGACTGCAAGCCAACCAGACCCAATCAATTCTTCAACCATGTTGCCTTCTTCCTAGGTCACTCTAGGTTGTGTCAAGTCAACAATTAAAAAGTAACCAGCACACAGATGCCAACCTTTTTCTGTGTGGAGTTATACCATGTGGGTGTGTTTGCCATACTTGGAGGGTGTTTATATTACATCAACTTCCCAGTGGCTGGAAAGCTGGTGAGTACATGTCTCCAAGCCCTCACAGGAACCTACACAGTCCTCTCCCCAGGTAAATGTAGAAGCCTTGGAGATGGTGGGATACATAGCAAGCACGCATCTCTGTGCGATCAAGAAGCTATGAAATCATGTGTCCCAGGTGGTATGGCCATGAACTTCCAGTCATCACTTCGTTGGTGCTGTAATTTCTTCTAATAGCATCCTCTGGCCTTTTTTACAGTCAACTGTAAGCCACAGAGGTGTTTCCCTGTGAGCTTTCCTCCCTATTTCCCTGGTGAGCTAAAAATCTGAGCACTTTTGTTGTGTTAATTCGCCATCTGTGGTCCTTCTTTGGTGAGGCTGTCTAAGTCAAGTACCTGTCGCTGTTGTGTTACCATTTCCTTATTATTGGGTCTCCAGCTATCTTTACATACTCTGGATACAGGTACATTAATAGCCACGCACACTGTTAAAGTGTTTTTTTCTTTCTTTTCTCTTTTTATAGTGTCTTCTGAGAGAGAACTTTTCATTTCAAAGACACCATGCTTATCACTTTTCTCTGGGTTATCTTTGATATCCCCGTTGTCCCGGGGCTGCTTGTCTGTCATCAGTGGGTTCCGCAGCCCAATTTGTAGAGCGTTATTTTAAAGATTGCATGTGTCTCATTATTTGGATTA
This sequence comes from Rattus rattus, assembly GCF_011064425.1. Taxonomy (NCBI): domain Eukaryota; kingdom Metazoa; phylum Chordata; class Mammalia; order Rodentia; family Muridae; genus Rattus; species Rattus rattus. The sequence goes on along the minus strand of NC_046158.1, from coordinate 146,456,390 downwards.
TTTCAAGAGGGATAGACAACCTCTGTTACCATTTCATCCAGAGGCAGCAAGCTTGTATATTACTTCAAATCCGTCGTAGCTCTTGCATTAACTGATCTAGGGAGATGGCACAGTAACCTTCATATTTAGATTCCATTAAAATTATCTGGCCACGTACACAGGCTGGACCTCGGCACCCCCAAACATATATAGCAGATGTGCAGCTTGGTCTTCATGTACATCCTGAACAACTGGAGCAGAGGCTGTCCCTAAAGCTGTGAGATAAGTTCTTCTAGCTGGGCTGCCTTGTCTGGTCTCAGTGGGAGAGGACTCACCTAGCCCTGCAGAGACTTGATGTACTAGGGTAAGTGCATAGCCAGGGCAGGGGGCACCCTCTCAGAGAAGGGGATGGAGAGATGGAGGGACAGATTGTGGGAAGGGGTGACCAGGAGGCAGGTACAGGATATTAATTAATAAATTATAAGTGAATAAATTAAAAAGTTACCTGGCTACATGCCAGTCACATTCTTACACTAAAGAATGTACTAAGACACTGTGTGTTACAGTGTGTTTACATAGCTCTTCACCCCAAAGAATTTTCTGTTCCATTGGTAGATGGTATAAATGACAGAAAGATGAGTTAGTCTCCCCTTGTGCCCAAACATTAGCGTGTGCCTAGATCACAACTCAACCAAGGCAAAGATTGATTTCACACAGGTGTGTTTCTTACTAAATAGGAAAACATGTTCATCTGACTGACACAGAGAAACCCCGCTGTGATGGTTTGGATACACTTAGCCCAGGGAGTGGCACTATTTGGAGGTGTGGCCTTGTTGGAGGAGGTGTGTCACTGTGGACATGGGCTTAAGACCTTCATCCTAGCTGCCTGGAAGCCAGTCTTCTCCTAGCAGCCTTTAGATGAGGATGTAGAACTTTCAGCTCCTCCTGCACCATGCCTGCCTGGATGCTGCCATGTTCCCTCCTTGATCATAATGGACTGAACCTCTGAACCTGTAAGCCAGCTCCAATTAAATGTTGTCCTGATAAGAGTGGTCTTGGTCATGGTATCTGTTCACAGCAGTAAAACCCTGCCTAAGACACCCACCATACTTAATAGAACATTTTTAGTACCTATGTATTTAGGCATTTAACATATCTGGCTACAGGGCCTTAATGCTCATGTGGAAGCCCCTCATCTACACCAAGCAATGTCTTCTCCCGTACTCTACAAAATGATTTCAGTCCCAAATTGGCCAATGACTGCAAAGGCTTTGTGTCAAGTTAAACAAACATCAAAAGCAACATCACAGTGCATCCTGCTGCGGTGCTGCGCTACCGTACCACACAGGCAGACGACCTCATTAAACGTTTGTGTTATGTTAAGTATTTCTCTGAGAACTGCCCAGGTTTGCTAGCTAGTTTTATGTTGGCTTGACACAGGCTGGAGTCATCTGAGAAGGGAGAACCTCAACTGACGAATTTCTTCTATCAAAATTAAGCCGTAGGCAAGCTTGTAGGACAATTTCTTAATTAGTGATTGTGGCACAAGGGCTGTGTTCACTGTGGGTGTGGCCACCCTTGAGCTGGGGGTCCTGGGTTCTACAAGAACACAAGCTGAGTACAAGCCTGTAAGTAGGACCTGCTGCACAAGCTCCTGCCTCCAGGTTTCCTTCTCTGGCTATTCTTGATGGTCTGTGATTCAGAAAGCGTTCAGAACCAGATGAACCCTTTGCCCCAGCTCGCTGTTGGTCATGGTGTTTCACCACAGCAGTAGTGATGCTGAGACAGCTCTCATTACACCGTCACAGAAACTTTGGATCGGCTTACGAGTCTGACCTCATTTTACCCATTGGGAAACTGAGGCACAAAATTATTAAATAATCATCCAAAGCCCTACAGATGGGTGGTAGTAGAAATAGAACTGAGGCTAAGCAGGAGTCCCCGGATCCATGTTTATAATTAGGCACTTTGGAAACCTTAAAAGGAGAGCTACACTGTCCAAAAAGTGCACTGCAAACAACCACACCGACGTAACTCACCCCCAGGCTTCAGGAGCCATTGTAGAAGAGGGGTCAGAAAGAAGGCAAAAGCCAAGCGAGTTCAGAAGGACTAGAACAAGTGGTGTCTTTTCTGTACCAAATGGACCACTGTACTTGTGAGCTCACAGCAGTTGTGGTTTCCTGGATAAGACCTGTATAAGATCAAGCCAGCCAACCTTCTAGCATGGGGTGGGGAGGGCTGACTTCCCCTCATTCCTAGCTGAGTTGCTACTGACAGTTGACAGACAGCTCGTGGGGAGGGTTGGTTTGCTTTAAGGGTATGGCTCCTCCTAAGACTGAACACAGGTTTATGGATGATCCTACATTCAAAAGTGTATGGGCAGCACAAAATGGGCTATAACAACAAAAACAGCAGCAGTAGCAGCAGCAGCAATATCAACATTGAAGGAGGAAGTCAAGAAGTGAGAGGTGACAGAGACCGAGGGTGGATCTGGGAGGGGATAAGAGAAAGAGTGTGTGGGGGAATATGATCAAAAGACACCATGGGAAATTCTCAAAGAGCCAATAATGTGAAAAACAACCAAGATTTAATGGGCTTTTAAGTTTTATCTCTCTTATGATAATTTTTTAATAATGTAAGAGTTTACTCATTTAAAATCCCAAACATTTGTAATCTTACAAATGTTTTAGTTGTCCACGTAAGTTTTTTTCTCCTCCATAAACCAATGACAACTTTTAAGGAACTTTTGTATTACTATTTAAAAGTCTAACGAACAAAACTGTAGTCTTTAGTAAGTCCTTACCTGATACACAATATACAGACACGTTTTAAAAATTTATTTTTGAAAGTCTCAGACATGTTTGTATTTTGATCAAGTCTTCCTACCCAGCCTCTCCTCCCTCTCTCACCAGTTTTCCCTCCTGTCTTCATGGGATTTATTTTTAAACCTACTGAGTGCACTTGGTGCTGCCTCTTATGGTCATGGATGTAGCATCCATTATCCACTTGAGCATGCATAGAGCCTCTAGGATGCCATCCCTGAAGACACCTAACTCCGCTCCATCAGCAGCCTTTGAATGTCAATAAATAGCTCTTCTGACAGGGGCGGGATTTTATGAGCCCTCCCCCCAGCCTTGCTCCATTGCTGCCGACTGATTCTGTGCAGGCGTCGTGCAGGTGGTCATCACAGCACATCTGTCATAAGTTCATGAATGCAACACCTACAGAGGCACCACAGAGACATCTAAACTGCAAGCCATGTCCCAGGCAGCAATTCGGTAAGGTGGTCACAGTGGTCTTCAGATGATCTGCTGACTCCCGATCCTAATTGTTGTGTTTTGTATCAGCTGCTCTGATAGGAATGATGTGAGGCAGACAAGAAACATTACCATCAAATACTCTAATAGAGCCTTTGGAGAAAGAGTGCTGGAGGGAAAGCGGATCCGGTGGGGGAAATTGTTTATGAAGCTCCAGACTTGAGATATCCCTGTACTTAGGGAGTTTCAGCCATGTTGGGCATTGTACGGAACTGCTCTCCTTCTGCTGAACGGTCAATCATTTGAGTCAATAGAAATGAACTGACAATAGGCAGATGCACAGGGCAGAAGGCACGTGATTTGATTCCATCATACGTAAGAACTTAGCCCACTCTTCCTGTTCGTCTAATGGTAGAACAGGAATGGGGGACACGGCTGTCACAGGGACGTAGATGATTTCTGGAAAGATGAGAGTGGCTCTCGGATAGATGGCAACGCCTTTACCGGCCGAGTCACTTGATGGCCGTGGAGTGAAATCTTCAGTGAACAAAGAACAGGGAAGAGATGGAAGGAAAATGTGGATCTGGTCTTTAGTCAACAGATGAAAGAGGAGAGTTTCATCAGTCAGTTGTTGCTGAGACAAAATATCTGACAGACTTAGCTTAAGGAAGGAAGGTTTATTTCGGCGTATAGTTCAAGGGTACAATCCATCCTGGTGAGTAAAGGGGAAGGAGCTTGGGGCAGCTGGAGACACTGTATCCACGTTCAAGAACCAGAGAGGTGTAAGGGCTGGCACCCAGCTCACTCCCTCCTATTTATCCCTGCTCACAACATGATGCCGCTGTCATTTAGGATGGGTGCTCCTACCTAAGTTGATTGAATCTGGGCATTGCCTTGCAGACGTGGCCAGAAATATTAATTTAAATCCCATCCAGACTTGGCATCACAAGTCTTTTCTAGCCTCATATGATTCCCAAGGATCCTCTAGAGTCATCACTATACCAAGATGCCACATGTCCTAGCCATGGATCCTTTCACCAACAAGGTGCCATTGGCACATCTGGTCTGAAAGCATACCATTTGGTTTCCACTTTTGCACAGTGAAAACTCAACTCTGGTTAACCAAGTAAATGGTTGATGAACCTGGCAAAGCAAGGAATAAATACGTCTACCATCTTTCGCGTTATGGTGGCAAAAATAAAAAAATAAAATCCTACTTCTAGATGTTCTTGGAAAGACAGGAAGTCCCAGCTTCTGGCTCCTCTATTTGCGGTATCCACACACTGAGAGAGAAATCTGGCCAAAGCCGGGAGCCACATCTGGCAGCTGTTCAGTAGGCTGTGTTGCTAGAGCAGAGATAAAATGAGAAAATCTAAGCAAAGGACACAAATAGGAAAAAATACATTAAGCAGCAGTAAACTCCAATTAAGCTCTGTGGGCTTTTGAAGCTGAATCAGCTTTATACAGCACAGCATTATGTAGGTCAAGGAGCCAATTTAACATCAAAAACAGGCCTTTGCAGCCAGTCTTCGCTCATGTGCCTGGCCAGCCAGCTTTCCTCCTCTCTCTCCTTTTGCCAGATTCTTAACACGGAGTGACTCATTCCAGGTGAATGGTTGGGGCGAGGTTGGGTGCGAGGTTGGGTGCGAGCTTGATCCTCAGTGTGGGGAAGCTGTGTATGTACCCGCTGATGCACAATTCAATCCAACAGTGTCTGTGGTATCTCAAGCATCCAGGCTCACGCCTTGCTTGAGGAAGAGATTAACCATGTACCAGTAAGTCATTGCAGGTGATTATCTCAAGGAAAGGGCCTAAGTCACCGCCTGCTTGTAACCTTCACCCAGAACTCACCACAGTTATGAGTAGAAGGGTCACCACTGCATTTTAATTTCTCCTCCTCGTGGAATGTAGTTCTTAGAGGCTGGGAACAGAACAGGCTTCTCAGATCATGAGATCCAAGAGTGGAGCAGAGGGAGGGACCTGAATACACGCTGCTCGGTGAATGCTCGAATAGACGAACACATTCAAGGCCTACAGCAGCCACGGGAAACCTGTCCTCATTACAGGGGATGATTTTACAAACATGCGAGTGGCTGCTTGTGTCTAGAGCCCTGGCTTTGGCTGTGCAGCATCTGTAAAGACAATGTCTTCGCTGTTGATCCTCAGCACCTAGTGATGTCTGGTGAGGCTGTGATGGTCAGTGCTGTCAACTTGAGGACAGAATCCTAGATGACCTAGAAGATGAGTTCCCGTGTGTTGTGTAATCCTGTGGGGGGATTGTCTTGATTATGTAAATTGATGCTAAGATCCCTGTGAGCACTGGGCAGGAACCATTTCCTGGCTGGGATCTTGGACTGCGTAAAACAGGAAATGGAGCGTACCAACAGCGTACACTCACCACTTTCTACTTCCTCATGTTGCATTGATTGTGACCAACTACCTCAAACTCCTGCTACCTTGACTCCCCTGCCATAGTTGATCCCTTGAGCTGGGAGCCAAAATAAACCCTCTTCCCCTTAAACGGTCTTTCTCGTTTTGCTTTTTAATAATATTTTTTTGAGAATTTCCTACAATGTGTTCTGAGGGTATCCATCTTCCTCTCCCAGCTCCTCCAGATCCACCCATTCTTGCACCCTACTCCTCGAGTACCGGAAGTTTGGCCCCACGGAAGTCGACTACACTCCAGTGGAAGACCATAGATCCAGGAGCATGCGCACAGAGCACACCGCATTTAAATCGCCTTTGTCGGAGTATGGTATCCCAGCAACAGGAAGTTACTAAGACGGAAGCTTAGCCGCTTATGAGCATTTTCAGTGTGGTCCCAGGGGACTCGTAGAGAGCCTTTTCAGTTGGTATGGAGTGGCACTTTGATATAAGCTTTCTCCCGCCTCATGAGCAAAGCGTCTTGTGGCTTGTGTGTAGGACTCCTTTGTGTCTTTTCTACCTGCCCAGAGCCCCACTGATCCCACCACACCACGGACCCCGCGCACGTAGATAACACAACTTCCAAACTCTATGGAAGTAAGGTGCTCAGTTAATTCCACTTCCAGGAAGCATTTTGAATCGAATTGAATTCGATTTTGGGGAGAAAAAAAAACAATTGCACAATCTAGGGTCTTAAAAATATCACTCCTTTTAAATCTATGCTTGGGCAATTCTGCAAGGCTGGAGTCAGTGATGTGGCCAGGCTGGGGCTGAGTGGCGTGAATTATTCAGAGTGGCAGGAAGAGCAGATGCTCCTCCTCTGGGCCCTGAGTTTTGAAAGGTAGAAAGTTGGAGGGCAGCAGTGACTACACCAGGGGGGAGGAAAAGATAAATGATCGCCCTAAATCTCATAAGCTCCAACATCTGCAGCAGCACATTTAATTCGGTGGCAGAGCTTCCAGTGCTTGCCTTAGGTTACAAGGGCAAATAGCAGGAGGAGGCTTATGAATCCAGCTTGGACTTTATGAGAGAAAGGGGGTGAAGACGAAAAGAAAGAAGTGAAGAACAGGGTGGCAAGGAGGAAAGGGGAGGGAGGAAAGGGGGGAGGGAGGGAAAGGAGGGGGAGGAAAGGGGAGGGAGGAAAGGGGGGGGAGGAAAGGGGGGGGAGGAAAGGGAGGGGACAGGGGAGGGGGAAAAGGGAAGGGGGAAAGGGGAGGGGGAAAGGGGAGGGGGGGAGGAAGGGGAGGGGGGGGAAGGAGGGAGGGAAGGGGAGGGAAGGAAGGGGAGGGGGGGGGAGGGGGGGAGGGAAGGGGAAAGGAGGAGGAGAGGGAAGGGGGGAGGAAGGAGGGGGGGAAAGGGGAAGGGGAAAGGGGGGAAAAAGGGGAGGGAAGGAAAGGGGGAAGGGAAGAAAGGGGAAGGGAGGAAAGGAAAGGGAAGGTCAGGGAGACATCTATCCTAGAAAGCAGGGAAAAAAGTGACTTAAGGCATTCAAGAGAATCATACTGTTTGGAAGCAGATGCACAGAACGTTGTTATCCAAATAGAAATAGCTGACGTCCAACTAAGAACCCCTGCCTCATTGATCATTATCAATCACTGTTTATACCTGCTGGATACAGAGTCAATCTGCAGATACTTGGGTATTCTGGGGTCCAAAAGGAAAGTGCTAAGGGAGGGCGGAATGGATGGGGATGTTTTCATAATAAATGTAAATACTGAAATCATAAAAGCTCAGAATTTTAGAATTGGGAAGCACTTTAGAGGTCCACCATATGGTCGTGGATTGCAGGATTTGAGACGTGTCCAATTTTCCTCCTGATTAAAATGACTTTTAGATGATGGATGTATTGATGGGTGGGAACAATCTGGATCCTGCAAAGTCTTATTTAAATCACCCTGAAGACTTCTCTGCCCCATCATCTGCTTCTAATGTTGGAAATCAAGAGCAGATGAACAAACAGAGCCATCTCCACAGTGGGAAGAGAGCCTGCTTGAAAGATGGCGCCTTTTGGTGAAGGGGAGGCTTGCTATCAGTGTCTCTGTAGCACCATCGAAGGTAAGAAAGCCCCCAATGTTCATCCACCTTCCACGGGAATGTGGAATAAGCTCTGTGAATAAATTGTGAGGACCTGAGTTAAAATACCCAAAACTCATATAAAGACAGACACGATAGCTCAAGTCTGTGAATGCAATATTCCTACAGCAAGACAGAAGAACCCCCAATACCAGGGCTCTGGCTGTCTGGGTGTGGGTGGTGGCACAAACAAGAGATCCTTTCTCAAGCTAGAGAGGTGGCTCAGTGGTTAAGGGCACTGACTCCTCTTCCAGAGGTCCTGAGTTCATATCCTAGCAACCACATGGTGGCTCACAACCATCTGTAATGAGATCTGATACCCTCTTCTGGTGTGTCTGAAGACAGTGACAGTGTACATATATATAATAAATAAATCTTTTTTAAAAAGAGAAAGAGATCCTTTCTCAAGCAAGGTAAAAGCTGAGAACCAAAACCAGATTTTGTTTTCTGAATTCCACTTACACGCTGTGGCATGGATCTGTAGTCACACACGTACAAAAACGTTTTCAAGAACGCATTTACACAGAGAGACTACGAGCTGGGGTCTTGTTATATTTATTAAAGGGAATTTGAGAAACAAATCCTCAAGTCACTGTCTACTTGACTGTGAGTGCACAAGTGCACATGCAAGTGTGTGCAAGAGAATTAGAGCAGTGAATATCATTCAGAATGGGGTTCTCCCCAACGAAGATAATTTGGATTGTCACAGCTATTGGGGAGATGTTCAGTTGACATCTAGATGGCAGGATGTAAGGGCATTAAACACCTCACACTGAACGGGACAGTCTCCATCCTCCCAGCCAAGAATTATCCAGGCCCAGTACCAATAGGAAAGAAGTCGAGAGATAATCAAAGCGGAAGAAGACTATAAAAGCATTCCGCAGCACTCAACATGTAAACTCAGCTGCCTTCAGGGAGGGTGGCTGCAAGGGAGAAGGGTCACAGGTTCAGGGCTTTCCTGAGCTATGGGGCAAGTTCAAGGCCTTGTCGCAAAATAAAAATTTAAAAGAAAAACCTTGGCAAAATCATTGCCTGGTATGCATGAGGTCCAAGGATCAAACTCCAGTGTGTGTGTATCAATAAATAAGTAAATATTTCCTAAAAGGGAAGAAAGCTTCTGCAACCAGACCTGGCATTGGTTTGCCTATGGAAATCTTCCAGGACCACTCGTCAAAACGTTCCCAAGCAGCCATCACTGGTGGTTGCTTAAAGAGGAAAGGGGAGCTTGCAGAGGTTAAGGAAATACCCAGGTCTCTGAAGGAGGATGGAGAGGCATCAAGGGAGGCAGCTATTCCTTACACTGCAGTGCTGAGTTCCGAAGGAAGACACTATCTTTATTAAGAAAACTTGTCTGCTAAGGAGGTGAGTTTAGTGAGAGGCCTCAGGTAAGTAGAGGGAGAAAATGAAGAAATGAAACTAAGAACTGTTCAGAAAAATAATATTTTTTCTATTTATGAAAACATTGTGTTGAGTAGGGGTCTGCACATCTATAATGTCGGCATGGAGGACATTGAAGCAGGATGACCAAGAGTTAAAGGCCAGCCTGGGATACCTATACCTATGTGTCAAAGAATAAAAAGAAGAGAAAAATAGAAAATAAAAACAAAAACCCAAGAACAATACAATCGAAACCAGTTTCTTGCCAGCTCTACCTGGGTAGAAGCAGAAAGACCATAGAGAACCTAACCTGAAATTCCAAATTCAAACATGGAAGGGCGAGAGTCAAGGTCTGCTTTCGTGACTGATGGCAGTTATGTTATGACTTGGTCAGTCATAACGAGGAGCTGAGTGTGTAAGGCAGAAAATTTTCAGACACTCAGGAGTTATGTGTGTCCTCTACCCAGGGTTGTCACTCTATTGCTAGTGAAACAGGGGTACCATGTGTCTTCCAAGGCAAGTGGATAAAGGAGTTTAACTGCAAGACATGAAGGGAAAAGGATTGTGTTTGTGTGGAGTTGGCCACATGGTCTAAGGGAGAAGCTTGCTGGGAGAGAAGAAACACTGGTCCCTGGGTGACAGCAAGTGATACAGGGATTTTTTCATGGTCAACACAGCACCTTCCCAGAGCAGAGATGGACCATGCATTGGCTGCCTTATTTTCTCATGGGAGGAGATGATTACCACTGAGAGAAAGGATGGATGTCTAGAAGCTGAGGAAGCCATCCTGAGATGGCCATGGATAGAGTGATACACTCAATTCCCCACAGGAGGAAGAGATTTCCCCAACTCTGTAATCCCAAAGACGATAGTACTATAATCGAGTTCTGTCTGCTCATGTTTTATTAGCATATGTTGGTAGTAATTATACATAAATAGGTTTCATTATGACATTCTCATACATTTACATACTATATCTTGTTCATACCTCCCCTGGATATCTCTCTCTCTCCCTCCCCCCCTCCCCCTTTTTGCCTCCCATTAGTCAAATTCCTCACCCCGTCTCACCTTTCTTCTGCTTTCTTATCCTCTTTTTAGAGGACCTAGTCACCTCAACAATGACCATTACTAAGGAAAGTCTCCCCCTTCTCCATCAAACTTTACCTGTGTACAGAAGGACTAGGGCCCCTTGACCCCCTCTGCTTCTATGACATGGTGTTGACAAGCTCAGTGTTGTAGAGATGTTAATTAAGCAGGCTATCCTAGCTGCTGTGAGTTTGAGTGAATGACAGTCAAGTCATTCCTGGAAGACGCCATTCCTCACTACCCACACCCACTCCTCTTCCTCCATTCTTGCTCTCTTGTTTCATTTCCTGAGCCTTGGGTTGAACGATATGGATGACCCATTTATGGCCGAGAGTTCAACGTTTGTTCTCTGTATTTTAATCAATGATGAATCTCTCCAGTCACTGCCGATCACTGCAAGAACGGTTTCTCTGATCAACCTCTCAGCACATAATCCTGTGGTGTACGTGTAGCTGAACTCCTTTGGTGGACCTGGAGAAGACACTTCCTTCTTCTTTCCATCCCATTGCAAGATATCGGAAGTGGCTAGAGAAGGCGTTCAAGGCAGAGCCACAAAAAAGAGGCATAGCCCGTGCAGTTCTGCGTCTCAGCCTACAAGATGCCGTCATGGCCTTAAGCCTCCAAGCCAGTGCCAAGCAGAGCAGACCACAGAAGAAATGCTTTAACTCCGGAAACCATCTGTGGGGTTATTACTATCTCTTTGTATTGAGTACATTACCCGCAGAACTAAGACTATTGCTTTGAATGAGGTAACAGAGGAAAATTCTAGAATTTAACATGATCAGAAGAGGAGCAGAAATAGCACACGGCTTGTGGGAGATTCCGACCCCCTGAGAGGCAGAGCCCCTCGGAGGTGCGCAGAACATCTGGGCAGGCTGATAACGCACTTCCTTGCTAGTTTGACACGATCCATACTGCTAGCTTTAATATGTCAGCACAGCTTTTAAAAGGAGGGGAGGGTGGGGGAGGAGGCAAGTGTAGGAAGAACACAGCTTCCCATCAGGGTTTCCAGAAAGTGGCTGAGGTAATCTGTGTGAGCACACGTGCTGACTATTCAGTCACGAATGGTTGGTTTGATGGGAAGTCCCTCGCTTTCAGACCCACACTCAGACCACACACCCTCAAAACCTGCAACACGCTCTCTGGTGGACTGTGGGCTGGGAACACCTATTGAATGTGCAGGGTGGGTACCTGGGGCTGAGGAGGGGCAGGCGTGGAGAGAAGAAAAGGGATGGAGATGTGGGTAGGAATATGGTGGAAACATAGTCCACGCTGGTATGAAGCACCCTGATGTGACCCTGCTTCATGTACAATAAGTACACACCAATAGATTAGAAGAAACGACAAAGACCTCGCTTCAGGGGGAGTTGAGCAGAAAAATTAACAACACACATAGACAAAACAAGAATAAAATACTCAGGAATAAACTTAATCAAACATGTAAAAGCCTCGGGCTCTAACAGCTACCGAGATCCAAATAGAAAGATCTCTCATGTCTGCATGTCGAAAGTATTAATATCCTCACCCAGCCCACACTGCCTAGAGAGATCTGTGGGATCAAGGCTGTTTCATTAATATTATGCTGGCATTTTTATTAAAAATGGAAAGCAATACTAAATGTATATGGAACAACAAAATATCCAGAAAGGCCAGAACGATCTTGAGAAAAAGGAACAGAACTGAATACATTACATCTCCTTCTATGTAAATACATTTAAAATGAAGTGTGCCTAATGCACAGTGTACGTAAGATGGTACTCATGTAGAGGCAGACGGACAGACCAATGACACAGAAGTAAGTCACAAACACGCAAGTAATGCAGACACGCACAACTTGGGAACGATCAGCATGTGGTGCTGTGAAAACTAGAGAGCCACATGCAGAATCCCTCAACCACCAAGCAATCAATTAATTAGATTACTTTTAATTAATTCCAGCCTTCATCATGCACCTTACACACACACAGACACACACACACATATACACACTCAACTCTAAATACATTAGACACAAATGTCACACCTCAAACCATAAGAACAAAACTCTTGATTTAAATAGGGGACAGCTTCATGCTCTTAACCTTGGCCATGACTTCTTGGCCCCAACAGTAGAGGGAAAGAGGACAAAGGTTTAAAGAGACAAGTGGGACAGTATCTGACTAAAATTTCCTAGATAGAAAAATAAACCAGAGATACAAGATAATAGAGTGTAGGAGAAACTCAAAGGATGGGAGAAAATATTTCTAAACTATACATCTACTAAAAGGTTAATATGAAAAACATCTTAAGAATTCACACAGATCAATAGCCGGAAAAAGCAAGCAATTTCAAAATGAAAGAGACTGCGAAGACGGTTCTCCAAAGACGCCAAAGTAGCCAGCAGACACACGGGATGTGCTTCAACACACATGGGCATTGAAGTGCAAATCGGAGCTGCCTTTTCAGATGGCTGACTCAAGGCACACAATATTGTGACAGCTTAAAAGTGACCAAAGCAATCAGCTTGCTATTATCCTGTTCTACACAGTGCCAAATTACTGGCTTCGGTTTGTTTGGCTTTCTATTCCCTTTTGTGTCTTTTGCTCCACTTTGTCCTTGTTTAAGTAAAGTCAACCCGATGTCTTAACCCTAGCGTCGACAGACGCTGAAGGAGAGGGGACAGGAAGAGACGGGGCAAGAACAGAGTCCGTCGGTGGAGACTTCTTCCTAACCCGTCCGTCATCCACAGATTCTCAACAAGGGCTTTTCTGCTGTCCATACAATGAACACCAAGTCCGAGAAACTCCATTCACAATTACATCTTCCCAAGTTTTTCTTTCATCGGGCTGCTGCTTAGCTAACATTTTCATTCACGATTAACTTTAGAACCTAATAATTTTGCAATTATGGCATCTGGTAACCAGAGAGAAGAGAAGTGAAACTGAATGGTGAGACACAAACAAATTCTTGTCAACATTTCTTGCACACCGGTTTGGTTTCTTGGTTTGTTGCTGTAGTACTGGCATTTTATTGAACTTGGGAGGTTTCTTTTTTCTTTCTACTTAATGGTTAAAAAAAATGTGGAACAAACTAGAAAATGTGGTTAGGGTGGGGTTTTCCTTTAAAACTGAAATACGGTTCTATAGCAATTAAGCATTTCAAAGAGATAATTAGAAGTAGTTATTGGGTACCTAATTTTGTTAATGAAAGAGTGTGGGCTCAGGAGAGAGTAAATACAGGACTTGCATGAGGGGTGATTAATCCCCAGAACCCTCATAAAAAGGCAGATTGCCATTCCAGCACTGGGGAGGCAGAGAGAGGGGAAAGTGTTGTGGCCTAATCATCAAGTAACAGGTCCCAGTGAGAGGCCCTGTCAGTCTCACCAAAGAAGAGGGACACCCACATGTGCGCATGTGTGCACGAGTGTACACACATACACACACACACACACACACACACACACAGAGAGAGACAGAGAGAGACAGAGAGAGATAGACACACACATACAGAGAGAGAGAGAGAGAGAGAGAGAGAGAGAGAGAGAGAGACTGACTCATTCTCAACGTGTGTACACATATCAGAAATACCTGTCTTATTAAGACATTTCTGAAGCCAGGTATGGTGGCATACACCTTTAGTCCCAGCACCCAGGAGGCAGAGCAACTTGATCTACATAGTGAGTTTCAGGACAGCCAAGGCTACACAGAGAAACCTTGCCTCAAAACAAAACAACAAAATGAACAGATCAAAACAAACAAACACAAACCATTCTGGGTCTTTATGTGTGAAGTACGGAGTAGGACTTGTAGCTTCTCAGCAGAGAATTCTGCATTTGCTTCTGCTGTAACTAATCTAAGGACCTCGTTGGGGGTCCCTACATGATGTCATAATGATCCTTGCTCGCCTCTGTCTGAAGCTATGTGATGACCGCTCACACGCTATTCCATGAGACATGCAGCACACCTCCTCTCTATGTTGTTTGATAAAAGAACAGAAACCACACCATGGCTTTAAAAACATCTACTCTTGTGTTTGTACAGAAACGCGTTGTTTAGAACACATAGGTAAATACATCACTTTCTTTTCTTCACACAAAAGTCTAAATTTACTAAACATCCTGACAAAAGGATAAATCTAGGGCGTGTGTATGTCTACCTGTCAGCCTACTAAAATTATCAACACTTCCCATATTAAATTGAAAATGCAAAATATTAATATCCATTGAATGGTTAAAAGTGCGTGGGTTTTTTTTCGTCTGTTTTTGTTTGTTTAACTTAAATGTTCAGATAATCCTTAACAATCCCCACAGTGACTGCTCTCAGAGCAGTATTGGGAAACTTTTCCCTTAAGTACCAGATAGTAAAGACTTGAGGGCTTCAGGTTAAGATGCAGTAGCACAAAATCAAGCGTTATCTTATAAGTGAATGAACAATAAAACTTTATTTATAAAAACAAAAGTGGGTGCACTGGCTACAGTTTCAACCCCCTGAGTCCCTTAGAGGGAAATTTCCCACTGAAGCCCCTGATGTCTAATCCTGTTACGCATGCCTGGGTGGCTGTAATCCACCCAAGACACCGTCTTGAGGACATGGCATATAGTCACACCATGGAGGGACATCCCCAGAGGTTGAGTTTTCATTAATCAGAGGTCAGACCAGAGTGTGCTTCCCTGACTAGGAAATGTAAACACAAAACCTGGATCATGGTAAGAAGAGACAAAGGGTGACATGGAAAAGTCATACATACATGCATACATGCATACATACATACGTGCATGCATACATACATACATACATACATACATACATACATACATACAGTTGATTCCTTCCTGTTGTGCTACATAGGGTTCAGACCTCAATGCACAGAACAACTGATGGACGTATCAAACTGACAAGATAAACCCATCCCAACTTTTAACCAAAGGACCCAGGGAGAGCATCTATAAGAGTGTTAGGAAGCCTGCTTTTCAGTCTCCCAGATGGATTAATTTTCAGAGCACTCGGAGAGAAGTAACTAAGAGTTGGGTACCAGAGTCCTTCTTCCACCATCGCTCAGATTCTCATTTTAGTGTTCTCTTCTTCACATAACCACATGTTCTGGAAAATATCAGAACGATCTAAAAATCCAGGAGAGTAAAGAAGCAGACTGGAGTTGGAGGTCACCCAGGAGCCGTGGGTGAGCATCTCATCACTCAACGCTGTCAGTTTTACAGCAGGCTGTCTGCTGTAGGCAGGCAGTTGAAAACAGTTTTAAGCAGACTTCGTGGGGGATGCCTTTCATCCCAGTACTGGGGAGCAAGAGACAGCTCCATCTCTGGGAGTTGGAGGTCAGCCTTGTCTAGACAGTAGGTTCCAGAACAGCCGTAATATAGGGCGAGATGCTGTCTCCAAACAAACAAACAAAAAGCTGGGCTGTAAATCTGCAGACAGTCCGGCTGTAAAAACCAGAGGACAGGGAATGAGGTCATAGAAGAAATGATGGGAAAGCAAAAGGTGGAGAAGAGAAGACTGAATTCTATCCACTCCTCCCAAATCACTGACTGAACCTATAAATGCGTGTGAGTGAAAGGGTGTCTCCATAGTTACAGCCAAGAAGACCAGATGGAAGTGTGAGCTACCACTTAGAGCTGGACGACAGAGCTCTGTGGTGTGAATTGAGCTAGCCTAACTACGGACTCGTAAAAAGCGATTCTCTTCTTAGAGTCGTACAGAATAGCTGATACAGCATACTTTTTACAGTATTTTCTTAATTGTTCTGTATTTCAAGAATTGTTCCTGCCACCCTCAAGAGAAGACGAAATACATGAAATCGGCCTGCAGTTGTGAGGAGCAGAGAAAGATTAGGAGTGGTTGTAATAGCCAGGCTAAAAATTAAGGAAAGGACACTCAGCCAAATGAAAAAAATGGGAATCTCAATCAGATGAGCATCATCAAAAATCAAGCTATAAAACTTGAAAATTTATCATCTGAAATGAGTGTCTAGTGTACGGCTATGGACAGCACAGGCTTAAGAACCTTGACAGAGGAGAAAACATCTCCCTGAGTTTGAATGTTAAGTCAGCAACATTTTCAAACACAATTGACACGGGGGAAAAACAAGCCCTAAAAAAATAATCTTCAAAACCTGTAAGAAAATATCAGAACTTCTAACTTCTATGTAATTGGAATTTCTAACAGGGGAAGAAAAACGACAGGCCCCCAAATCAAACGCAAGAAACACAGAAAAGAGAGGAGACGTAAGTCTTTCCCAAGTCCAGAAAGAAAACTTAGTTCAGGAACTTAGCCACACAGAGAGATGAGCAGATATGAAATAGTGTGTGGGCATCAGAGCCAAGCTTATGAAACCAGAGAAAAAGAGACCTGTCCCAGCAGCCAGAAAAGAGGCCCATGGCCGGCATGGGTCAATGACTCATGTACCTGTTCACACGGATCCAAAAAGCTGGACGGGAGAAGACAGTGAGCTCACATTCTAGGAGCAGCTTTTGTGGACTGATTTAAGATCTATGTCTCCCACTAGAATGTGCATAGCCTTGAACAGGCTACTGGATAATTCCACGCCGCAATACATCATCGTTTTGATGTTAAACATGGTCTGTCTCACTGTCTAAGATTAAATGAGTTACTAGTGTTTGCAAATCACCCAGCACTTAATAGCTTGACCAAGCAAGCCAAAGATTCGCTATGATAATGATCGGATTTTAATATTTATGGTCAACTAAAAGAGGTCTACCTGCTTTTGTGTAACTGCCCAGAGATGATGTCATCCTTGCAAAGATGAATGAAAACTTTCAAAACGATTGAAAAATGAGAACAATCGAGTCGATTCACCCATAATCACAGGAGTTTATCCAAGACAGCACAGCTCTCCAGAATCCTTATTGTATTACTCTTCTGGTATCTTCCCTGGAGATTCAAACTACTTCACAGGCAGGGAGGCCCACGTCTCGCCAGTCAAAGGAGCAGAACTTACAGAATTCTCACCTCAGGCTCCTGACCTCCTGACCTTCCCCAGGGCAGGTCATCGGCAGGGAACTTCTTAATTACTCAATCTGTCCAGTCCATGATACTATCTGTGTTCTCAGTGTGACATATTAATGTCCTCATCCCAGATTATCAGCGCTGAGCCACACAGGACCTGATGGTACTTGTCCCATCCCTGGGGAGTCAGCCCTGCTGCACATAGGATGAACACAGAAACTGAACTCCGCCCTCGGAAGAGAGTCAGGTGCCCAGGATGACGATGCCTGCCAGTAATCTCAACATTCAAGGTGCTGATGCTGGAGAACCTCTCATTGGTTCTAGGCCTGACTAGACGGGAAAGCCTGTCTGGAAAACAAGGAATTTGCAGATGTAAAGTGCCCTGCAAAATGGCATGCCCTAGGTAAGTCACGTGCGGCTCACCTTGGTGACTGAAACTGAATTCTCATCCACTTGACCTTGCGCTTTATGCCACAGGTTCTTGGCTAGCCCTTCCATGGTACACAGAGCTCTTCTTTCTACTTCTGGACTCTTACTACGTCCCTGCTCTCACTGTGTAACTCTTGAGTCTCTGTTTCCACTTGTTCACACCTGCCCACCCTGCAGCTTCTGTAAGAGCAGGTTTCTTGCCTCAGGAGGCTGGCCACCAGCATGAAATTCTGAATCTTCACTGACCCAAACTGACGCCACTGATGTGGATCTGGGAGCTGCCTGAATAGTGGGGCACAGGATAAAAATGACTAACTGCTATGCACCGTCCATGAGGCTGTTGTAATTCATCCATCAAATAGTGAAGACTGCAGATTCTATGAGCTCTAATTAAAACATGGCTGGGGGTATCGCTCACTGGTCCAGTGGCCCAGTGGTCCAGTGGTCAAGTCTTTACCTGGCATGAGCAGGCCACAGTAACATTCAAATAAAGGAGAGGTTATCATTAGTAGTGTGTCTTTAAGGGTTAGAGTCTTCAGGAAGTGAAAAAGACAAAATTTATGGAAGAGTTAAATATGCAGATGTCAATAAATGTGGGTTCATGAATCCATTGCACTGCTAGCAATCGATTTGATGATTTCATCACTTCAACCCTGGGG
This sequence comes from Rattus rattus, assembly GCF_011064425.1. Classification (NCBI taxonomy): domain Eukaryota; kingdom Metazoa; phylum Chordata; class Mammalia; order Rodentia; family Muridae; genus Rattus; species Rattus rattus. The sequence goes on along the minus strand of NC_046158.1, from coordinate 146,438,147 downwards.
ACCCTTGTCCTCTACCCATTAAATCATTGAGAGTGTACTTGAAAGAATTTCGCCATTTTCACATGCTAAAGTAACATGCACCTTAAAACTTGAGTGTGTACATATTCGTGAGTGAGTGCTTATGTGCATGATTGTAGGGAGGTCAAAGGTCAATGTTGAGTGACATTCTCCATCATGTTCTATTTACTGAGACAGGGCATCCTAATGAACATGGAACTCACTGACAGGCTACAGTGATGGACCGATGAACCCCAGGGACCTTCTGGACTCTGTGTCCTAGCATTGGGACATCAGACGAATGGCTGAAGTTTTCTGCGGATGCTGGTAGTCAAAACTCACGTCCTGATGCTGGCACACCAAGCTGTCCACCCGCTGGACCCTCTCTTTAATCCACCATCTCGCATTTGTAATTAGCTTCAGGCTAAGTCAATCTTGCATTAAAGCCTCATCCTAAGAAAAAGTTATCAGACTTCCTAGTAAATGCTAGTAAATCCTTTTTTTTCTGACAGATTAAAACAAATACAGAGCCGCTGTAATTAAAATGACACCTTCTTCCTTCCCTGAAGTATTTCCATGCACTCCGTATCACGCATTCACTGGGGAAGTGAAGGATTCAAAGAAGTATTTGCTTGTATGATTACACCTGCACTCACAGGAGTTTCAGGGTTCCCCACCCTGCAGAAGATTCTGACAAAATCTCTCCATGCTCTCCCAAGAAAAATGAATGCAACATGCACAGATAGAGCATACTAGCCACACACACACACACACACACACACACACACACACACACACTCACACGTGTGTTTAAAGTTATGCCAGGCATGAGAAAACTAAATTTCTGATCAGGGTAGTTATAAAGGACTCCCCAAACGATGTAGGTATTGCTATTGCTGTTGGTTGCCTCTCGGAGTTTAAACTAAGTTCCTGTGGCTGAGGATAACTCACACTTTGGGCACAGAACTCAGAAGACAGAAGCTGGTCTTACCTGATAGCCATCTCCCATTCTCTCACTCCCATAGTGCCAGAAAGTACTTTGTAAGCTACTGAGAGAGGACACGGACAATAGTTCTATCCAACTGTGCTGTATATAAACCAGAGCAATGACCAGCGTGCCAAGATGTCCCTAAAGTTGCAGTAGTGACACTCGAAATGGCAGTAACCAACTACTCTCTAACTGGACTTAAGGCCAACGTAACAGGAGAGAATTCATGAGTGGTGCTAGAAAGCTGGCTAACTACGTGTTGCTAGTGAGGTCAGGGAGCTTAGAGGCAAAGCTACTACAGTAACTTGAGCTAACAGAGAAGAGGGAAGTCTCACAGGGCTCCACCCTAGATGAAGAACTGCAGCTAATGACTTTCCAAGAGGGAAAACTAGGCTCTCCCAGAAATACAGCGCCTACTGCTTACCCGATACAAGGATGCCTACATCCATGTTCACATAGACAACACAAAACAGACTAGGCAGGTTGTGTGTATATATGTATGCATTTTATATATCTGGTTTCATACATATGAAACAATTATAAAGAAAAAGAAGCCAGTATCCGGGAGGAAGTGAGGGGCAAGGAAGAAGTTAGAGAGAGCACACCTGGGAGGAGTTGGAAGGAAAAATGGAAGAGGAGTTGACGTGATTACATTTTATCAAATAAATATGTAATAAAATGGTCTCAGCCACTTTGTGATATGTTCAACAGCCTATCTATCTATCTATCTATCTATCTATCTATCTATCTATCTATCTATCTATCATCTACCTATCATCATCATCTGTCTGTCTGTCTGTCTGCCTACATATCATCTACTATAATCTATCATCTATTTATCCATTACCTACCCAATATTATCTATCTACATATCTATCATCGTCATCCAGCCATAATCTATCTATCTATCTATCTATCTATCTATCTATCTATCTATCTATCTATCTATCTCTCTCTCTCTCTCTCTCTCTCTATCTATCTATCTATCTATCATCTATCTATCTTTCTATCTTTCTTTTCCCACAATATTTTATTCATTATTTAGGAATTTCATATCTTGAACCCAGGGATCCTCACTCCTCAACCCTCACAGGTTTGCCCCACAACCCTTGGGTTGTATGCACCACCAAAAGGCTAAAAAAGAAAACAAGTCCAATTTGTGCACTCATGCACTCATGGAGCACGGTCAAATTCGCAGAGGCCAGCCCCTAAAAGAGAACTCAGTCCTCCCCACCTGCACCTCTGCCAGAAGCCATCACTTGTGGAGAGCTACAGGCCAGCCTTGGCATCACAAGTTTTAAGGGTTCTGCTCGATGGCTTTCTGTCTAGGCTGTTACTGTTTTAGGGGGTGAATTGTGGGTAGGGGTTGTCACAGAAGCCTTCTCTGTCCCTCCTTCTCAGCTGTGAGTCTGTAGTCATCAGTACCACAGAAAAGTGTCTTCCTTGCCCTGGGAGCAGAGATCATAGACTTAAACACAGATTCTGTCAACAGCATGGGCTACAGACCTCCACGTGGTCTCTGGTGTCAGCATGGGCCACGGACCGCAGCACGGTCTCTGGTGGCAGTATAGACGGAGGGATATCACCATGGCCCTCTGCCGCTGAACGAACAATTGGCACTGCCACAGCCCTCAGTGGTCGCGTAGGTCAAGCACATCAACATGGCTGCTACCAAGGGTCTGTGATCCTACTGCAATCATCTGCCTTGATGTCCGTGGCCCGCGTTACCACCAAAGGCTCTGTGGATGTCCATGGTCTGTGCAGAAGCATGAACACACCTAGCTTCCTTATGTGGGTTCTAGAGGCAGAGCTGCCACGCTCGAGTGAGAAGCATTGCACAGACCAAGCCATCGCCCCAGCCCTCTCGTCTAATTACACACCTTTAAATGGATTTTGTGCTTTATTTCAGGGAGTTGCTTTTCCCACTTGCTCCGTAGCATGAATAAGATCTTGTCTGGTTCCTTACAAATCCCAGAAAGCTCTAATCCAATCAAACTTCAAAGTTAACTTCCCATGGTTGTGGATGCATTCTGGAGCAGGACAACCAGCTATGTTGCTCCTCCCTTGCTCTCTGAGTCACTAAGCAAACTGGGGCAGCTTTTAGGAGAGATGGCTTCTTCCACAATGCGTGGTCTCTTTCTTATCAGTACCATTGAACATCACTTTTGCTAGAAAGTTCCCCAACTCACCTTCCTCAGAGAACTGAGCAGTTCCACTTAACTTGATCTTGGGGACAGAGGCCAGGGGAGAAGACAATTTATAAGGAACAAAGAAGAGGCTACCCACAGATTCACTGATTTTATATATATATATATTTATATATTTATATACAATATATATTATATATCATGTATATGTATATATACAAACACATATTTCCTTTATATATAGGAATACATGTATATATATTTGGATATACATATGGGATTTTATATATGTATATATGCATATATATATAAACACATACATACATATACGTATGCACATACATATGCACATATATATGTATATCAAGCCCATCCATATGTGGCTCCTTTTTTGTGGCATGCCATCAATATATTGGATTTGTTTCACTTACAATAAACAAGACGTTCTGACTCATGGCTGAGTTCTTTTTCTTAGGTGTGTTGTCCAATTTTTTCCTCTTTTTTCAGGGGAAAACTAAAGCCAGAGTTTAGGGCGTGATTGATGGGGGTTCGAACATGGTAGTTCCTTTAGTGTCCCAGTTGGCTTTCTAAGTTATTGCTTCTTCATGAGGCAGCCATTTATCACCCTTGTCTCCTACAGAGTTTTACACGTTGGTAACTTTTTCTTGTGTTGGACATTTTTAATACCATTATTACTGCGGAAAGGGTCATTGTCTTTTATAAATCTACATAGTGCTATTGATTAAATCCTTTAAATACGCTGGCACGGTATAGTTTCCAACACACTGAAGGAGAAGGTTACTGAAGATGGGTTTCTACCCAAGGCCTTTTCAAGTCACATTTACATGTGTGTATGCATGTAGGATGTGCATACCTTAGACACACAGAAAACTGGATTGTGAACAGGTACTGCGAGTTTCTCCTGGCATCTTGGCAGAAATGTAGGCTCAAATCTGCTAATCTTCAATGGACTGCCTTATTCGGATTATTCAGAAGTGCTAATTGGACATGTCACCGTTACTACTGCGGTAGAGGGACATTTAAGTGCAAGGCACATGTGCGTAAGTCTGTATGTGCACGTGTGTATGCACATAACCATGGTTGTGTGGTTGTGTCCACATGGAGTTCAGAAATAAACACTGAGTATCTTAATGGCTTGCCCTTCCAACTTATTTTTTGAAATATGCTCACGGATCCTGAGCGTACTCATTGGCTAGACTGCCACCTGGCAAGCTCTATGGATCTGTCTCTCGCCATCTCCCCAGTGCCAACATTGTAGTCCTGGACCACCGCGCCTGCTTCTTGCATGGATCTGCGGTCCAGACTCAAGCTCTCATACTTTATGGACTAAATCATTCTCCAGCTTCTAGTATTATCTTATTGCTAAAACTAGAGCTTCAACAAACAACTGCCTAATTGTCTTGGGATCGCATTCACAGACCTGTTTGGTTCTCCTGTTGGTATCGGGCAGGATGAGCCTGATATCTAAAATAGCGCGTCTCCAATTTGCTGATGAAATATGACAATGGTGCCAGTGAGGCCTGCTCTGCAGATGACAGCTGTGTGCTCTGACCTTGCCCTCGATGTCCCAGAATGAAGGAAGCCACAGCCATGCGAGTGCTTCTGTGTGTGGGCTTGCTTCCAAATTGCAATCAATGATCCACCCACCTAATGAGCTGTGATGAGTGTAGGAAGCTGCTGGATTCTAGTCATTTGGTTTCTGAAACCTGGAGGTGGAAGAACATATACAACCTAAACTAAAGGCCTTTCTCCAAACAAAAGAAATCGCAGAGACTTGGAGGACGGTGGTCTTTTATAGGTGAACCCCTCAAAGAACTGTGAAGGCTATGTACCCCCAAAGTAGAAAGTAACACCCACGCAACATATTTTTAAATGGCGTTTCACCATCTCTTAAGTTTTCCTCAAAATTATCTGAGTTAATCTTGTCTCCAGCAGCATACCTATGAGCAGCAGACAAAATGGCCCAGCAGGTAAATGCGCTTACACACAAACCTTACAACCTATGTTTGATTCCAGAAACTCAGGTGACGAAGGACATAACCAACTTCTAAAAGTTGTTCTCTGCCCACGTGCACACTATGACATGCTCTGTACATTGCCACTGAATAAATGAAATAAATAAGTAAAATGAAAGATATGTATATTTATAGAGATTACAATAAATTATATATATTATTTATATATTATATATAAATTATTATATTATTATATATAATTTATTGTATATGTAGTGGAATACATTGTATCAGCTAGCTAGGATATATATAATTTTGGAGTCCTGCCTTAAGGCCATGCATGCAAAATAAGGAATTTTATAGCTTCCCCACCTCCATTCCTTTTGAGAGACAGAATTTGTAGAAAACACTAGAAAGGATATGTGTGTGTGTGTGTGTGTGTGTGTGTGTGTGTGTGTGTGTGTATGTGTGGTCACACATGTCTCAGTGATCAGTTCAGATAAGACTCTCCATCTTGCTGATGCCTAAAAGGAAGATGACTTCCCAATGGGAATGTATTAATAACAGAAAACACTCACAGCTATTGGACGTGCCACCTCTTCTGTGGGTTGGCACTATGTTTCTGAGTCTGTTCTTCCTTAAGAGTTTTCTTCACAGAGATAATCAGAAATTTTAACCCATGAGGAGAGGAAGATCTTATGTTCAAGGAGGACCACTTCCTCCTGTTTTCCTATTTGTAAAGCACTTTTGGGAGAGGCCAACAGCAGAGCCAATGGCCACACACGCCCCTTCCTCAGATGGTTCAGAATTTGAACAAGAAAGAAGGCTGATAATTTTGTATTTCAAAGGGTGATGAGCGCCAAGAAGAAATATGCTAGGTGGAAAGCTACGTGCATTAACCTCAAGCTGTGCACCTGGGAGAATCTGGCCTAAGAAATGATCATGGAAAGATGTGAAGGAGACAGTCGTGTGAGATTCTGCAAAAGCCACACATTTAGACATTTTTCTAATTAAGGCTTCACATGGAGTTATTTATGTGTATATCAAAGAATAGTGTCTTATTAAATTTAAGCATCTGCATATGCAATATCTGTAATATCATACAGAGATGCCCCATTTTCAAGTCCAAAAGATCTCTGAAATATGAAAGTGGTCTGGCTCTCTAATGACCTCTCAACAACCTTGTTGAAACTGTTCTGAGGGTCCCAGAGAGCTGCTGAGAGGATTCTGTTATTTCTGAGAGATCTTAACTCATTGAAATTGGATAAAGTGGGAAAAATTAGCCAACTGTTGTCTAGGAAAAGTAACCGCTATAAACTCCAAAGAGAGGAAATGGTTTGTGAAGTGCCAAAGAAAGCCTGGGTCTCTACAAATTGTTTGTGCGGCAACCGCATCAATTTACATGAAATCATTTATTCTCCCCCCCAAAAACTTCAAAAACACACTCTCTAAAAGCAGAGACAGAAAGTCATTGAAAAACTCCAACAGGAAAAAAAAAGTTACCCAGTAAAGCAAGATGGAGAAGCCTGTCGTGGAAGAGCTCATTTGTGTTCGAAGACTACAAGATCAGGGGTAGTTTGAGAAATCACAACTGGAAAGTCAGAATTAAAACCACATTGGGTTTGAAACCAAGACCTATCTGCAGGCCACCATACCCCTTGGTGAAAAGGCCAAAATCTGAGACGTGTCCTCAAGAGGTGTAGGAAACGAAAGGGTTTCTGGGCTCCACGGTGGTGGAGGAAGCAGACACAGAGTTCTTATGGGAACCAGAGAAGAGCTTGCCCAAGCATAGTCACTCTCATCAGCCTACAGAGAAGGCAGAGGCGTCCCCCTGCCCTGTGTGGCAGCAGTGTCTTCTCACTTTAGCAGAATATGCAGTTATGAGGTCGGTGAGTATATTATGTGTTCATAAACTATTAGAGAACAGAGAATCATGACAAGGTACAGATGTCCATAATGTTTAAATTGTATTGAGGAGATAGAATATCTTGGGACTTCTAATGAAGGGAAGAAACAGATAAAAATTAGACAATGCAGGTGGCCTTAGAATGACTACTGTACTCAGAGGAGCTCTGCATCAAAGCAGTCTGCAGAGTATGAAGGGATGTGCCCTTAACCTAAGGGTTAGAACAGAGCATGTCCAGTCAGTACTCACACGCGAGGGTGATTTTCAGCAATCAAGGGAAATGTTAATGGTGAACACACACCTCACTTAGTGAGGAATGGTGCAAACTTAGGGGCCTGGAACCAGAGGGTGGCAATGTAAAATGATTACAGGCAAACCCAGAAGCCACTCACACATAGCATTGAGACTTCACAACTTTATCAATCAGGACTCAGGACTCAGGGCATAGATCAACACTGACCTTGAAGGTTGAGGCATGGTGAGGACGTATGGAGCTGGAGAAAACAGGAGCTAACAGTCCATGCATAGAACAGTGTGTGCCCAAAGGAGATAATTATGTCATAAACCCTTTGACTCAAAGGGCCAACCTAGTATAGCAAGTACTACGGACTCGCTATTACCCGTGACAGAGTGGATAGTGAAAATGCGTGCAGTATGGTGGTTAATGTAGTCAGCTTGATAGGACCTAGAGTTCTCCAGAAGTCAAATGACTGCACATGGGTTGGGAGTTTCTACACTAGGTTAATTCTTCTGAGAAGACCCATCACGAATGCAGGAAGAAGCACTTCCGTAGACTTAATCCAGTTCCAGACTGAATGGAAAGGAGAAATAGAACTGAGCACCAGCATTCATCACTCCCTTCATTCCGACTGCAGAGACAACATCAACTCTTGCTCTCAGCTCCCGCTGTTGCGCCTTTCCCACCATGATGGACCACATCCTTTCTTATCTACAGACCAAATTAACTCTGCTCCCCATCAGTTCATTCTTGTCAGATATTTAATCGCAGAGACAAGTAAAGAATCAATGCATACTCGGGATAAGTCTATCCATTATCAATAATCAACCATGATTCACACGTAGAAAATGGAGGAAAGGAGACAGAAGGAAAATAGAAAACTAGGGGTTGGAGAGATGGCTCGTGAGCTAGAAGCATGCCCTCCGTTGCAGAGGACCCAGGCATGGTTTCTTTGGCTACTTACAACTCCCCATCACTTCAGTTCCGGGGGATATGTGCTGTTCTCTGACCTCCGTGTGCTCCTGCATTTGGTAGACGTGCATACACCCAGTCGCACATAAAATAAATACATAAATGCAAAGAAAGAAAATGTAAAGTTAAACAACTAATGTTAGCATAGTTCTACATAACAAAAACATGAGCAAACTTGCTTACAAATATAAAATATGTTTAATATAATATATCTATTGCACGATCTTTACAAAAGGCGATAAAGTGATTCCAAGACGTTCTGAGTAAAGGAACAAGTAGAAATTTGATGAACAAGTCAATAGAGGAGACATGTTTCTTTTTATGTATGTATATCTCTGGGTGTCTATGTGTCTATACGTGTATTTACATGCAGATGACCTTAAAGGCCGGAAGATGATGCCAGATCCCCAGAGCTGGCATTCAAGGTAGCCTTGAATTGCCCAACTTGGTTGTTGGAAGCACAGTTCGGTAATCCACAAGAACAGCAAATACTCTCAACCCTTGACCCATCTCCTCCACACCAGGCAGAAGTTCAATATTAGTACAAAGGACTCAAGTGACAACACTGTCCATAATAAACAGAATCATTTATTTATTGGTCAATGCTAACATTCCCATATATGGAGCAAACCTTAAACTTTAAGCAACAGCATTGACTTTAGACATTTTTGAAAACTAAAGCAGAACTGAAGTGTATCTCCCAATTTCAAACCCTGTGTTCGAGAACACAAGATACTATTGGAACAGATACTTAATTCTACATGCTTCGCCACACAACCACTCACGTGCCCAACAACGGCTTGGCTTTCATGTGGTAATGGATGCTACTCTGACAATAACTCCCAACCTCAGCAGGCTGATGATCTGTGTTGTGCCAGACGCAGGTACGATACAACAGGGAGCAGCCTGAGGGGACATGGGGAGGGAAGGAGGGAGGCTGGAATGGCAAGCCTGGAGAGGCTTCACTCATTTTCTCTCAGTTACTGGAAGTTGTAACTGGCTTCCTCTGTTCTTTCCCTTGGCCCTGTCATCAGGCACGTTTACCTGGAAATATGGAACATGACAGAACCTCCTTTTCTTTCAGTGAACTAAAATGAAACTAATTCAGAGGAACAAGTTTCACACTTGAATGTTGAGTAACGGGACGTACTGAGACAGTAAGGCGTGTAGCAAGGCCTTGCATCCTGACGTCTGTTCATCCAGTTGACAGACGGCCTCTCTGAAAGAAAGGTATGATGGCTGTTCTTGGTTGTCAACTTGCCTGCATATGGAATTAACTAAAACCCAAACGGCTGAGTACATTTGTTAGAGATTTTTCTTGATTGAATCATTTGAGGAGGGGGGAACCACACTAAATCTAGATGTATTGAGGTGGAAAACCTACCTACAGCAGGACCACACCTTATATAAAGGACACAGAAGGAAGTACTTTCTCTTTGTCTGCTTGATTTCATCGGCAAGTCCGTTCCTTCACTGGCATTAGAGCCTTCTTCTTTGGGATTCCAGCATATACTGAAGACCAGCTGAGACATCAAGGCTCATGGACTGAACATCTATTGATCTTGTAGACTTTCCATCAGGAGGCAGCATTGTTGGACCATTGAATAGTTAGACCATAACCCACATAGCCTATAAGCCATTATAATAAATGTCAATTATATATGCACTTATTCTACCAGTTCTGTTTCCCCAGAGAATGCTGACTTCTATAAAAGACCAAGCACATTTATTTCTCTTGCTTCAGATGTTTCCCCCAACAGCCTTAGAGGACGAAGAGGGCTCCTTTGCTGATTTTTCCCTGGGGGTCTTCCTCAGAGATCTCATCCTCTTCAAACAATGGCAACTTTCTGACTTTCACTTGGATTTAGAGGAAGTTCTTGAAGTGGGAAATCCTCCACAATGGTGAGAAGGTCCTTGGCCACCCTACACTTAGGAGCTGCATGTGGCCTGTGTGACTGTCCGGTTATAACAAAATTGCTGGCCAAGAGACACTGAATTGCATGGGGCCGCCTTCTCCCAACCAGAGAAATGCTCTGGTCTGTGAGCCTTGAATTCTACCTTATTTAAAGCAGGGATCGGTAAGAATCATTCTCTGTGTTCCGCGGTGATAATTTCTAGAGCTATCTTCATTTCTTATGGAGACTTCCTGTGCCTTCTCTCAGAGCACACGGAGACTGGAGCATTAATTAGCCTCACAACTCTTCAGGCATGCTATGTTCAATACAGTTCTGACATTTAGGGACTGTCAGTCACTTGAAGTTGTACTGAATAAAAAAATTCCTATTAAACATCCCTCCAAGAAGCTTATGTACATGGATTGGGGGTAGGGGTGGTGCTGAAGACTAGACGAGGTAGAAAAGAGATAATTTAGCTTTCTTTTTTGTTTTTAATATCAGACAACACAAGGTAAATGGTTGTTCTGAATGAATGGAACACATGATCATGGTAATTCCAAGCCTGATCCATTCTCCCACCTTCCAAATTGTGTTCAAATAGCTGTTGGTATCGTGCTGCATACAGTCCTTAGCTCAGTGCCTGGCTTGGGCATTCTGTAAGTTAGCCCAGGGTAGCCTGTACTATCCCTGCAGCAGAGAACACACCCATCCCTGAGCACTGAGGCAGAGGACTATGATCGATGTCCTTTCCCGCTCTGCCCTTGTCTTATTTTCTCTCAACCAGACCCCCACACAGTTGAATGGATGAGAAGACCAGGAGGAAAGATGATGTCATGGAGGCCTGAAGTTTCCCCTGAGGTCAACATACTGCCGCAAAGTTGCATGGGTAAGATGCAAATGAGGCATAAAAGAAAGTGCTGTTTACCAAGCAGCTGGCGCAGACCGGGAGGGTGCCTGTCTTGTTTACGCCAGTAAGTGGAGCAGGATACTTCATACAGAATTGATGATCAATAAATTTTTAAACAAATGAATAAATGTATGACTTTTTTTAGGAAAAAAAGAGCATGCATATGTGTATTTATTTAAATATGCCTGGAAATGCAGAGGCCACATGTATGAAGCTATACTCAAGGAATATGGGGTCCTCCCTGACAGCTCATTCTTAAATTTCAAACCATCACAGTGTTTCCTTCTTGTGGCTCTATTGCTAGGACCTCTTTCACCATCCCATAATTTCTACTTGACTGTAATCCTTCACAGGGATTCAGATCTTATGGTCTCCCTATGAAAGCCATGTCAGAACGCAAGTTCCCCACGTCGAGAACCTTACGGAACCACTGTGCTGTTTGGTGTTTGGGAAGTTCCCTTTTGGAAGTTAATGGTCTCTTCCTTTGCCTACAGAAGGGAGCACTGGCAGGAATGGCACCTGGCATCAGCCAAGGTGACCTATGGGCTGACATCCCAGGGCTCTGCATCTGGGATTGGAGGCCCAGCCACAAGCTGTTGTAAAACTCCTGTGTGGGGGACGGCAGCTGCTTGCTGCTCATGTCTCTTCATACTCTGCTTCATTACAATTCGGACTCTGAATGTCTCAGGTGCCGTAGACAAGGTCTCCACCAGCGTATATATCGTCCAATGAATGAGAGAAAGTATGAATTCTTCTTCCTCCAGGCTGTAGAGTCTAAAACAATTAATGTTGGTCTTTCCTCTTTCCCATAGCACATTGATACAAGGAAGCTTTCAGGCAGCGCTCAATAAACTTAGAGAATCCACTGGAAATTGCAAGCCCCTGGGGGTTAACAATAGCCAGAGAGTACAGGAGAATAGTGGGTAGGAGGGTAGAAGATCTCTGGAAGTTCCTATGGGGGACACTTGCCTGGATAAAGGCACTAATCATGAGGGAAGTCAACCCTGCCTGTCCCAGCCTACAGGGGGAAGCACAGGACATCAGCGCCCTGCTTCCTCTCTCTTTTCTCTGTTTTAGTTTTTCATTACCATGTATTAATCACAAACAATAACGGGTTTCATTATGACAATTCATACACGTATAAAATCATTGTTCACAATCGTTCCTATTAACCTCTCTTGTCCCTTTTACACCTACTGATTTCTTGTCTTTCCCCAAATGATCACTCTTCCCCTCCCTCCCTCCCTCCCTCCCTCCCTCCCTCCCCTCTCCTTCCTCTGTTCTTTTGTTCCTTCTCTCTGTCTGTCTTTGATTATTTCTTTTACTGTTTTAAATGAACCAACAGAGTTTATTCAAGGTTGTTAATTATAAGGTCATGGGTAGAGTTATTTGCAAGAGCCTAGACGGTTGAATGCCCAGTTCTAAATAGCATCTCTTTATCACCTGTTCCAATGCACAGGGAACATTCCAGAATCCAGAATAGAAAGAATGTGAGAGCGGGAGGGAAAAGTGTGGATTGTTGTAGAGTCGTCCTTCCCAGGGACAGCATGGCCATTGAATTCACAGCGTATGTGATCACATGCATAGGACTGGGCTTGTGAGCATCCCCCCGTCCAGAGGGAAAGAGCTCATGAAGCCCCACACCCCCCCAGGATCTATAGGCAGGGAACGCCTGCTGGGAGAGACTCCTTCCACAGTAGCTACACCACCTGTACCCTCCTGTTCCACAAATAACACAGGGTCGCCCAGGCTCCAGAGAACAGCCCCTTAGGAACTTTGAATTCTCGCTGAAGCAGTGCATGGTGGGATGGAAAGGGTTAATAAAGAGTGAGGGGTATGGGGATCCATGCTACATGCAGTCACAAAACCCAGGCAATATTACAGATGCCAAGAGGTGCATGCTGACAGGAGCCTGATATAGCTGTCTCCTGAGAGCCTCTGCCAGAGCCTGACAAATACAGAGGCAGATGCTGGCAACCAACCATTGGACTGAGAATGGGGTCCCCAACGGAGCAGTTAGAGAAAGAACTGAGGTAACTGAGGGGGTTTGCAACCCCATAGGAAGAACAACAATACCAACCAACCATACCCCCCAGAGCTCCCAGGGACTAAATCACCAACTAACGAGTACACATGGACAGACCCCTGGCTCCAGCTGCATATGTAGCAGAGGATGGCCTTGTTGGGTATCAATGGGAGGAGATGCCCTTGATCCTGTGAAGGCTTGATGCCCCAGTATAGGGGAATGCCAGTGTGGGGAGGTGGAATGGAGTGGATAGGTGGGTGGGGATTACCCTCATGGAGGCAGGGGTTGGGGAATGGGATAGGGAGTTTTTGGAGGGGTAAACATAAAAGGGGATAACATGTGAAATGTAAATAAAGAAAATACCCAATAAAAGAAAAGAATGAGTGGCAGTGAGGGACCATCTCCAACACCATCCTGGTCAAGGAAGTGTCTGGTTTTCACATCAGCAAAACCATCAGCCTAATTTGGCATTTCCTCATCCTGGTCTTCCTCCAGGCCCTGCACCTTTCCCCTGGTTTTCACACACTCCTAGAAAGCATGTAGCCTCCCTCAGCCGGCCTCCTGTGGCATATCAGCACTGTGGAATCCTAGACCTGCTTCTGACTCTGTTCTACAGCTCCTTCCAGCCCAGCACCCAGCAGTGACCCTGTGCCCAGCCCCAGCAGTGACCCTGTGCCCAGTCACAGCGGTGACCCTGTTGCCGAGTCTCAGCTTCTCTGGACTTCCCCAGACAGAACTCCAAAGACTGTACTTTTCTTTGCTCTTCCCTGTGCTCCTGGCACTCAGTAGAAAGCGCAGACCAGACAGACAAGAGAACGCGACAAAATGGCTGTTTAGGATGTCTCCTTCCCTCCTCTGAAGGGCTCCATTTCCCCTTGGCACACAGGGTAGAGGATTCCATTGTGACACTGGTTCTCAATATTCCCCCCCTTCCTTTCCTTTCCCATTTTACCCAGCTTGGACACAGTGTGAAGAATCCTAGTCGCCCTTAAATGTCTTTCCATGTCATACAAACATATACAAAACCATGATTTGCTAGTTTGTATTTAAAAATTCACATATAGAACTTTATAAAACCTATATATCCATGAAGCAGCTGGCTTTTCTCCATTCCTAATCACTAAACACTCTCTCTCTCTCTCTCTCTCTCTCTCTCTCTCTCTCACACACACACACACACACACACACACACACACACACCCCTGGGGTTATATGATGAACATAAAGATTGATTTAACTGTCCAACTGACTAGGTGCCCTCCCTATCAAGGTCATCATGGTCAAGGAAAGTGCTCTTAATTATGGCCATGAATGTGATCTTGGTGGGTGGTGTGGGTATGGCTTGTTATGCAGGTAACCATGGACATCATCGGATCCTCTAGAATGGAGCTGCAGGTGGCTGCGAGTTGTCTGACCTCAGTCCTGGAAACCCAACTGAAGTCCTTCATAAGAGTAATGTGTGCGTATGACTAAGGTATCTCTCCAGTGAATTCTGTTTTCGTCAAGGGCAAAGAACTTCTAAAGGGGACCCTTGCTAGTTTGGGCTGGTTCTCTTCCTACGTTTTCTGGCATTTTCTCCCCCCGAGGTTTCTTGGCCCTGACTGGAATCTTTTCTACCATTCATCCTCTTTCTTCTTGGGATTCCATTCACCTGTTTCCTTCTCCCTCATGCTCCTATGTGATGACCCTGCCTGACAGCAGTCCTGGCTACCTTAGTGACACTCGGTCCTCACATTCATCTGAAAGAGCCTAGTTCCACACTCACAGCTCATCTCTAGTAAGCCATCTCCCCTGGAGCTGTGTGTGTGTGTGTGTGTGTGTGTGTGTGTGTGTGTGTGTGTGTTTGTGGAGCTGTGTCTGTGAGTGTTGAGCTGTATGTGTGTGTATGTATATGTGTATGTATGCATGTGTGTGTGCATGTGTGTGTGCTTGTATGTTTGCATGTGTGTGTACATGTATAGCTGTATGTATGTAGCTGTGTCTGTGTGTATGTATATGTACATGTGTGTGTGAATGTGTGTATGTATATGTGTATGTATGCATGTGTGTGTACATGTGTGTGTGCAGGTATATTTGCATGTGTGTACATGTGTAGCTGTATGTGTGTAGCTGTGTCTGTGTGTATGTATATGTACATGTGCATGTGTGTGTGAATGTGTGTGCATGTGTGTGTGCATATGGAGCTCTGTGTATGTGTGTGTGTGTGCGTGTGGAGCTCTCTGTGTGTGTGTCTCTGTGTGTGTAACTGAGTCTGTGAGTATGTAGCTTTGTATGTGTGTATGCATATGTGTATGTGTGCATGTGTGTGTGCATGTGTGTGTGCATGTGGAGCTGTGTGTGTATGTGGGTGTGTAGCTGTGTTTATGCATATTACTTTATTTCATGCAACTCCTTTTTCATGTTTTACTCTGCCTAGAGCCTCACTCCAATTCCCTCTATGGAAAAAAATTAAATAAACCACACAAAGTTTTCCTTGGAAACCACTGCAAGATGCTGGGATGAATACCAAATTGGAATTACATTTGTCTTTCTGTAATGGTTGTAAGGACTCAAGGCTCTGCAGACACCAGTTGGTCTTGCTACACAAAAAAATAAGGTATTTTTTCATATCCATTAGCAACTTTGAATCTTCAAAACAATAAATAAAACCAGTCCTTTTGTCTGGCTTTTATTTAAAAAATTTCAGTCTTCATCATTTTATCTCAGTAGAATCATCAAAAGAGACCAGAAACACTAGTGTCTAGGAACAATAAATACAAGGCAATTTTTATAGTGTCGGTGCGAGGCTTAAATGTAAGCCTAGCTAATTCTTTCACTCACCATAGAAGCTCCAGAGAGGGTCTAGCCATTTGCTATGAAATGAGCTCAATGTGGGACACACCTTTGTAGACAACTGGGCTTGAGCCACTTTGCAGGACAGAAAACAGGCTCTGTGGCACCTGAGCTATGCAATGGGGACCTCCCACCTTAGATAAACAGCAGGGATCATGTGCAGAAACAGCAGAAGAATAAAGGAAAACCAGGGTCATGACTCCAAGGAAATCACACGAAAGCCCTAAGTCAGAAAAGGGCAGGATGGGAGATTAGGGCCAGAATTAAAAAGCAAAAAATTGAGGCCTCCGAAAAAAAAAGAGACCCAGGGAGGTGAACAGAGGTCAGACCTTCTGGAGTCGCCATCAAATGCCAGAGTGGCCGAGGTCTGTGTCATTTCCAACTTTTGAATATTTCAGTATTTTAAATATCATAGCGTGGCCCAATCTCAAATATAAAATCAGCAATACTGATCGGTGTTCCGTTTAAACGAATTAGTGCTCTCCACGGTAACTTCATAACCCAACGTAAGTGGGGTATACAGAAGCTATTGGATCCGAGGACCACACACCAGACACCTGATCAGCTTCGTTAACACGGGCTGCCTTCTCAGCCAACGTTAAAGCTGAATGCCGTCTCTCCAAGACTGTCAGTATTGGTCTGTCAGTGAATATATAAATTAATTCTTACCCAAGATTAGAAATCTAAACCTCGGATCTTTAGCAAATGTGCAGTGTGGTCTTCCCTTTCCTGCCTCCCTTCCCTGGCCTGGGGTAGATCTTAGGAGTCCCAGCCAGTGAGTGTCTTTATCGGTGTGATGAGGGTGGCTGACCTGAAGGATGACAGACAGTCAGCAGTCCAGAGTTACAAAGGCTTCAAAATTCAGAGTTCACATTTCTGGTGCATCTCTGATAGGTAAATTACCTCGGGACATGTTTTATTTATGTTTTTGTGTGTCTGTGTCGCTCATCCCCTTGCATGCAAATTCTCCATCATGTTTTCTTTTCCTTGGAATGTAATTTTCATAGCCACAGCAAGACCCAAGGAACAACTCGGGGAATTACCTTTTCTTTTTTTTAATCCAGCGGGTGCGTGTGGATATTCTGGATAAATTGTTCTCAGATGTATTAATCTCCCAACATGGCAGGATACATGAATCACCCTCTCTAGGAGGCTGGAGATAGAATCCATTGTTTTCCGTTTGAAGCCACTGTTAAAATCACCTTTGAGGAACACACCCAGGCCAGCAAAATGAATAATGCACTGTCTGCAGCAGAACTTCTCCGTGTGAACGGACAGATTTGCATTTTAGGTTGCTCTTCCTTAGGATAATGTAAGCAAGTGGACACGGAGCTAAAATACAGGGAAATGATTATCCGTCACAGAAACCATCACTTGATGTCCTTGCCCCACATAACCGAAACATTTACAATAGGTTTTTAAAGTTTTAGTTGTGATGTGGTGTGTGTGTGTGTGTGTGTGTGTGTGTATGTGTGTTCTCATGAGTGGAGTTAATAACCACAAAACATGGGCTCTCTGGGAAGGTGGCAAGTGCTTTTAACCACAGAGCCATCTCCCCAGCCCCATCCTTAAGTATTTTTTTAAAATGCTTGTATTTAAGTTTTTTTGAACACATCTGTTGTGATAAATTTTAAAGTCAGATTTTAAGCTATTAGTATAACTCTGTGCTATTTCAACCTGATTGCTTCAGGTCATGACCCTAGTTGTCACGACTTAGACTTTATCACATACCTGACTCACTTTTCCCAAGTAAGGGAGTGGGGATCTAGCCCTTTCAATGCTAAACTAAATAAAAATGTAGTCTCCACGGGTTCACAATCTACAAGTGAGAAAATTAAATTCTAATGATTCTGAGTATAAACGTGTTGAATTAAGCTGGATGACGTGGGTAAGTCTTATTTCAAGTAAAGCTAGATCTAGATGGTCAGTTCAGAAGATATTTTATACTCTCTGTCTTACAGAGTTTTCATCCATGTTGTGTTACTTGAAGCTTTTCTTCCCGACCACTTTATTCCCAGAAATAGCAACTAGGAGACTAGTCATTTATTAATAAATGCTTAGGCCATAAGCCTCAGCTTGTTACCTGACTAATTCTTAATTTATTATTCCTCTTTATCTACCCTGAGTTCACCTACGTGGCCAATTTCCTCCCCTTGTCTTCTTACATCCACTTCCTTAGCGTTCTGGGGCGAATCTCCCCTCTTGTCGACTGTTTCCCAGAATTCTCTCTGTCCCTGCCGGATGTCCCACCTCCTATTTCCCGCCTCACTCAGCTCATTGGCCAAAGCTTTTTTATTGGCATGTGATGCTTATAAGCGATCCTCTCTGCACTGTTGGAGCTGTTCCCTCATTTCCACATATGACAGAAGGCTCACTGATGATTCCAGACTTTCATGCTATCATCTTACCAGCCAACCGGGTGGAGCTTCACGGCTAATCCATTCAGCAAGACCGATGGTCACCATTATTTCAACTTGGGTTGCTGTCTCCTCCATGAACTGCTAGTTGTAGGTGCAGAATGGAACACTCTGAATTACTCTTTTAGATTCACACAGAGTGAGAGTGAAGCAAAAGATGGGGGTGGGGGGGATGGGAAGAAGTGTCTTCCAAAGGAGCAAGCTTCCTTTCCTCAGAAGAAAGAGAGATGTGCTCTGGGCGTGTGAACATAACTCATTTTGTCTATTACCTGAAAGGGCTATGCTGGCTTTTCCTCTGAGCCTCAGCCTGCACTCCTCACCCCTTCTCTGGAGCAAGAACTAGCTATGATTCACACACTCACTAAAGCACACGTTGGATATAGCAACAGAAAGAGCTCAGTGGGTAAGTAAGTGTGCTTGCTTCCTAGGGTAATGACTTGAGTGTTTAACCATGACTCGGCGAAGGAGAAACAATTCCCATGGGTTATTATCCTCTGATCTCCACACAAGGATCACAACATACTCACCCATACCCTTTAATTCAACCCCCCCAACAGATAACGTAAACAAATTGAATTAAAGAATATGAATAGCATAGGTAATGGATGGGTGAGGTGTCTCCTATTGATACTGGAGATAAGATGGTTCTGATGTCTAACAGAAGGGCTTTCAGATTTAGGGATCACACATGCTAGTTCGCTGACCCTGGGAGCCGTCACCATATGCACTCCTATTTCCTCTCTGTTAAATCAAATAATAGAGATTTGGTGGGGAAAGATGTGGACATATACATAATTTACAGAGTCTAGGTCTTGGGCTTGAAGAAACTGAACACACGCTGTACTAGAACACTATCCTATTAGTAATAGAATTATTGCTTAAATATAATTTAGAAGAGCATGAATATTCTAGTATCAAAATATATTTATCTTCATATGACTAATAATACCATTTAATACCTGTTGATCTGGGTTTAGCCACATTCAATAAATTTTAATACGGTATCAGGGTGGTTATAGTTATGAAATAAAATGAAAGTCATTATTTAAGGAAATTCTCTATTTGAGACAATTTTCTTGCAGAAACGGGTACCATTTCAACGCTAGGAACCGGCTGGTAATTTTCTCACTAGGCATAAAATATAAAGGCAGACACAAAAGAATGATAGTTTATACCCATAGACAAATAATATTTTATTCTTTCTATTCCTATTTACCCCAGGCTCAGGAGAATGTAGAGATAACATTGTGGTAGAGTTAGCATTTGTGCATGTAATATAAAAAAGGAATGCACATTAAGTCTGTTGCTTTCTGGCTCCTGTGTGGCTCTGAAGCCTCTCCAGTGCTGTGAGCTCCACTGTGCTCTGTGATTGCAAACAACCTCGGTGAGATAAAAGAGATGGGCCTGTGCATCCTGATAAGCCACCTGTTGGCAGTGCTTCCGCTGTTCCCGGAGAATGATTGGGCCAATAAACACAGATAATTCTTCAGCCATTGAGTCGATGTTGAATTTCCTCATGCATAGCGTTTCTTTTGGTTCACGAGTTGAGAGTCTGATATTCAGGGCGTCTTAATCGGATGCTGAGTGACACACTCTCTCTAACAGTGAGTATCCTCCATCAAACACCATCCAGGCTGGTGTTAAATAAGCAAAAACCTACTGCAGACCTGGACCAGTACAACACTGAATCCTAACCTTGAGCAGGTATGAGATGCCAGCGATTGGATGGGGAGGGGTCGCGTGTTACACGGTCTGGGTCCACATAATACATTGCCCCATTCAGGGATGCCACCGCATTGACAGTGGGTCTTCCAAATTCCATTAACCCAGTGATAACACTCTGAGGCAGGCACTGGGTCTGTTTCCATGGTAACTCTGAATCCCATTGTGCTGGTTGGGGTTACTACTACTGTGATGTAGCACCATAACCCCAGCAAACTGGAGAGGAAAGGGTTGATCTGGGTTATTCTTGCAAATCTCTAGTCACCCTGGAAGGAAGTCAGGTCAGGAACTCAAACAGGGCAGGAACCTGGAAGCAGAAGCTGATGTAGAGACCAGGGTGGTATGGTGCAGACATCATGGAGGAGTCGTGCAGAGTCTCAGAAGGGAGATGTGCAGTTTTGCTCATCCTGTCTTGCTCAGCCCGCTTCCTTATAGAGCCCAGGGGTAGCACAGCCCATAATGGACTGGGCCCTCCTCTATCAACTGATCAAGAAAGTGCTCTATAACTAGATTGCAGAGGCATTTCCTCAGTTCAACCTCCCTTCTTTCATATGACGCAAGCTTGGGTCAAGTTGGCACTAACACTAGCCAGGACATCCATCCAGTTAACTGTCTAGATTGGCCAACACTGGAGTCTCCAAGGTGCTTTTGGAGAGACTATCAGGTACGATTCCCAGAAGCAGCAGCTGCCAATTATGATATTCAAAGAAGTGGTGATGGGCAGGTCATTGTCAAGACACTTGGACTGTCATCACACACAATGGTGGACCAGGACAGTGTTACCAATGCCAATCTTAATGTACCTTTTCCCATAAACACTCTACCTCTGTGTCTTTCAAAGTGTAACCATTTTCATTAAAAAGTCTAGAACATTGGAAAGAAAATCCCTACCCCCAAATGGATGAAGAAGCAATTTCCACTTTAGTTTTGGTTTAATACAGTTATGTGTACTCACTTTATTATAATGTGTAGTGAAAGAATAGATATTTGGGTTTATTCTCACTGAATTTCACACTAAACTCTGGAGTGTGTGTGTGTGTGTGTGTGTGTGTGTGTGTGTGTGTGTGTGTTTCATGCTCATGTATAGATATATGTGTGCACCTGTGTGTTTGTTTCATGTTTAAGTATGGATGTGTATGTGTGTGTGTTTCATGTTCATGTATGGATATATGTGTGCACCCGTGTGTGTGTTTCATGTTCAAGTATGGATGTGTGTGTGTGTTTCATGTTCATGTATGGATATATGTGTACACCCATGTGTGTTTCATGTGCAAGTATGGGTGTGTGTGTGTGTGTTTCATGTTCATGTATGGATATATGTGTGCACCTGTGTGTGTGTTTCATGTTCAAATATGGATGTGTGTGTGTGTGTGTGTGTGTGTGTGCGCGCGCGCGCACAAAGTCTGTTGCATAAGTCAAAGATTGGTGTCAGGTCTCCTCAAATGTTGTTCACTTTAACTTTCTGGCACAGAATCTAGGGTTCACCAATTCAGCTACACTAGCCGCCCAGCAAGCCCAGGGAATGAGCACATAATCACCTTCCCAACAGATCAAATGCATACGCACCTCCCCAGCCTGTTCCTGTTATGTGAACGTTGTAGACCTGAACTCCGGTCTTCATGCTTACCCAGCAAGTACTCTACTCACCACCCATACTTTCAAGTAAATCTCCTTGCTGAGGCTGACCCTGTGTGATTAGAGCTTCCAAACACTCTTCTACAAGCCACAAGCCACAAGGGGACTGGCTCCGTGACTCATGACTTCATTGCTAGTCCCCAGGGCCTCGTCAGTACCTGCCACAGGGTAAATACTTGATAAATGTTTGTTGAATGAATGAAAGATTTAAGTAATTAATATGACGTGTTTATCCTCTGGCTTCTCATTTTCTCTCCACATAACCCCCAGAAGAAGTGTACTCGCATTTGAAAACCACTGCTCAATAGGATGCAAATTGAAGCCAAGGCCCAGAGCTCACGGAGACAAATTAGAGAAACATTTCTCTTCACTCCGTGATTTTATTAGCTGAATTATGGGTGCGGTTGGATCAGAATACTCAGGCTTATAGGTCTGCGGACCCAGAACTCGGCGATTACTCAATTAATATGATTAATGAGAGCAGTAGAGTGAGCATTGCATGGTCACAGAGTGTCGGGTGTCTCAGAGTCATGGAAACCGCATCAGGTCTGCAGGAGATGGGTTTATTTCAGGGGATTGCACTCTAGGGATGCCTGGTTCCTCTCCAGGGCCTCCATATGTCTTCTACCCTCTTGTTTCCCTCCTGCCTCCTGGAGCCGCTCACTGTGTTTTGCAAATTGTCATTTCTGGTCAGACTGTGTGTGCTGTCACTCTGAATTATCTCAAATATCGGGAAGAGAAAGCTAGTTCTGCTCTTAGGCCTCGGTAATGCAGCATGAGGTAGGCGGCAGGCACCACAACCCACAGCGGGTAACGCAGTTGTGGCAGAAGAAGGGAGCTGCTGATTTTAAATATGTGGGGCCTGGGGAGACGGCTCGTCGGTTGAGATGCTTGCTGCTCAAGCACAGGGACCGGAGTTCAAATCTCGTGAACACTCACGGATGCCAATGGGCATGGCTGCGTGTCAGAATTTCTAGCCTTGGTGGGGCTCACTTGCCAAACTCGCTGTGTCCGCGAACTCTGGGCTTAAGAAACACTGTCTGAAAGGAGTGAGGGGGCAGAAAACGGAAGGAAGATTTATACATCAACCTCTGACTTCCGTGGGAACCTGCACATACACACGCATGCCCACACACGTGCACACACACGTGCACACACATACACACAGAGAAACATGCATGCACACATGCACACAAGTACATGGAAGAAAAAAAATAAATTATTTTCCTTCATGACAAAAAATGATTTTAAGTGAAAAATCACCTTCAAGAAATGTAGTTACAAAACAAACAACTCAGTGTGGCTGCTGCACCTCTGAACGTCACTCAGACACGGGATTGCTGAGCTCGCCCTGCTAACCCCTCACACCTCCCAGCACAGTACCTCCTGGTAGAAAGATAGAAGACAGACAGGACTTGGGACGCTGAAGACTGGCATTCGCACCACTGAAAAAGAGACCTTGCTTCAAAGTCAGCAGAAAGCAATGACAGACACACAGACTGTCCTCGGACCTCCATGAGTGAGCCATAACACACATGTAATTACACTCACATACGAGAACACGTCCACATACTCGTGCAATACACACACACACACACACACACACACACACACACACACACACACACAGTAAAACAAACAAACAAACAGAAACCCAACAAGACATGGAATAAAAGCAGGCTCGGGTTGGCCATCTCAAGAGAAGACAGAGACAGAAAACGTTACTAATAAGGGTGTGCCTTGGACAACTGTCACAAGGGAGGCAGCAGAGAGTTAGGGCCACCTTGGGGTGAGTTCGGGGACAGAGCCAAGCCGAGGAAGGAACCTATCTGGAGAGTTCTGGGTGTAAGGAGGTCAGAATACACCCCAGCCATGCAGACCGAGAACCATTCTTTGTTACCAATTAAGTTCAGTTTAAAATAAATGTCTTCGAAGCTGGACGTCCTTTAGCGGCCTTTGCTTCTGTATGTACGTAGCCATCCTTTGACTTAACACACCACTTTGGGTTTTCTAGACCAGGCTAGCTTGCCAAACCCCGCGGGCGGGGCACCTTACTCTCTTCCCCCTAAATACGTACCAGCTTTTCCACAGGCAATAGAAGTCCTCTGCTCCGGGTTGCTTTCCCCCTCTCCTTGTGGCCAGCCTCTACTGTACTTCACAGACACTCCTTGAAACACCTTCGACCTATTCCCTCCCTGCAACAGCCTGCTTTGCGGTTACTCTGCACGCTGCCGCTTCCTTTTCAAAGCTGGACCACAGGCTGCGCTTCCAACATGGCCGTCAGCCTCGCAACCCCAGGTCAGTGTCTTAAGGCAAATAAGCAGGAATTGTCCCCTCTAGCCTGCATTTAGGGGCATGAAAAGTGGGAGCTTGTTACAGGCTGCACGGCGCTGTCACAGAAAGTCTCTAGATACTTGTCTGATTTCCGCACTCAAGATCAATTCCTATGTTTTTTTCTTCTATCTTCGACTCGTGAAGTTGAGCTTCCGGTTAAACCGAAGGCGCAAAGGAAGTCACAAGAGCGGATTGGGCACTCGGTCTTCACTTTATTCTTGATGAGCTCTCACTCTTTATTCCACATTAAAATATGCCCCCAAATTGAATCTGATGGATGGCAAGGGGTTAGCGATTTGTGAATACTCCAGTGAAAGAGCATTTTCCATCTGATGCGGATCTTCAGAAGTCTTATTTGAATGTCTATAGGCGCCCTGCAGATAGATCGAGAAGGGGGAGGTACAAAGGCTTAGGCAATTTTGTATGATCAAGGGAGTTCAAAGGCAAGTTGGAGTCCCCAGGAAAAGCACAGGGAGAAAGGAGACCAAACCTGCCCCACTCAACCAGATAGAAGACACAGACTTTGAGAATTAGGGACAAGGACAAAAAAGTCAGAAAAAACTACAACTCTATCAATTCATAACTGATCTGGAAAGGAATGTCTGGAGAGATGGATTTAGGTGCTCTTTAGGGGGTGCTGAGAAACGGCTGGTGTGAAAGCAGGAGCCCATACTTCTCTACTGAATGCCTAAAGTGCACACCCGGAAGGAGAAGGAACAGGAGAGGGAGAGGAGGGCTGACCGCACTGCGTGTGATCTGCACACACTGTTTGCCAGCATTCAGGCATCTCCGACAGCCCCCGTACTAATACGTAAAAAAAAAAAAAATTAGGATATAATTTTTTTTATTTTTTGTCTTTTTATTATTTAGCACCACCCCTCTCCTCCCTATGCCCTTTCACATGGGTCCTCCCCCCATTCACCCCTCCTCTTCTCTTCTGAGAAGGGGAAGGGCCCCATGGTATCCCCCACTATGTAAAATTAATCTAGGTAATTAAAAGTAACTTAGGAAGCCGATGTAGGAAAGACCCTTCGGAGAATGGAAACTTAACAAAAGCATCAGAAGGTAAGAAGTTTTGAGGTTTCTCCAGGGGGAACAAATGGAAGAATTAGAAAGAATGGGGCCACAATTCCAGCATTCTCTGGGATAAAAGCATGGAGGGTTACATCGCAGGGCTGTTAGTTCAGCCGAGCCTGGGGGATCCGAGCAGACTGCATGCTGGGAACTCTTCTTACAGTGAGGAATGAACGAGGTGCAAGAAGCCGTCTACATCGGATCACACCCAGAACAGTACTCTAGGAAGTTACCAAACCCAACCCACAGGCTCGGGCTGGATACCCACTTTTATGTGTGTTTCTGAGACTTGAGCGTTACTAACCTACGGGTAGCCCAACCGGCGTCCACACTGGCCTAGACTTGTCGTGAAGTCATGAGGGATAGAGGAATGGAGATCTGGGACTGGGGAATCCCACCCAGAGAGACGGTCCGCCCACACCCTAGAGGCCGAAGGCTCTCCGAGTGGATTTCCTCTTCCTTTGTCCTGGATGCCGGCCTGCCCCGGTACTCAGAATCAATGTCAAAAGTATTTACACAACGTTTTCTGGGAAAGTTATTGACATAAATCAATAATACCTACTATGCATAAAAAAGAGCTGACTGGCGTTGGAGAACGTGACAAGCACCAAGCAGAGACAGCCCTGGTCTCCAAGAGCAGTGAGGCCTGTCAGCTCAGAAGGCGCAAACCAACCGTGCTCGCGCGTTCCGGCTTTTGTACTGTCAGTTATTTTAAGCCGACAATGACGGAGCCACTTGCGTCCTGTGTGTGATTTGCCTATGAAAAGAAAATGTGACGCCTTTGTGAAGATGGAAATTCTCTCGGTTAGGCAAAACTTGGATTCTAGCATGTTCGCTTCTTTCTTAAATAATATTTTTTTTAAATCTTAGGTGTGTACGGTAGTCAGCTAAAATTCATGAGTTCATGTGAAGCTTGAAGGTTGACACTGAAATCATTTAAACACAAGGGACCACCTGAATAATTTAATTACCAAACAGAAGAAATTAATGAAGTTTACGTCACTTCTAATACATCAATAATCATTAATGGGGGCTAGTGAGATGCTTTAGCACGTATGAGCACTTGTTGAATTTCCAGAGGACCTGAGTTCTGTTCCCGGCACCAAATTCAAGGACTCAGAGTGTAACTCAGTCCCAGGGATCCTATGTCCTGTTCTGCGTTCTTTTGGGCAACCACACCCATGTGCGTATGACCCAACGCAGACATACACACACTTAAAAATAATAAGATATCTGTAAATGAGTCTTTTAAGAGAAGACTCAGTAAGATTTGGACAAACCACAGGTCGAGCTGATACCACAGGACACCACCTTTTGCTGAGGTATTGCGAGGGGGTTGCTTGGACGAGACATTTTGCAGAGTGGCTTCCAAGAACTAAAAAAGAAAGAATTAGAATACAAGAAGAGTTTGAAACTCCCTCGGACAACCTGGAGCTGCTGTTCTTACCATCACACCACCATCGTAGACAGGAAGCAGGAGTTGGGGAGAGGACTCAAGGTGAAGACACTCTGCTCTTGGTGAGAACCCAAGTTTGTCCCCTGGAGCACCCAAGCCACCAGTAACTCCAGCTCTGTGGGTTTTCACAGGCGCTGGGCTGGCACGCACAGGCCCATCCCCCCAACGCAGAAACACAGGCATATCCATAAAACTAAAAAAAATAAAAAGTAACGATTTGTAACTACTTCTTTTATTTTCTTAATTATTTTTAAATTATAATACAGTAACATCATTTCTCATTTCCGTTTCCTCCCTCTAATACCAAATGGCCCTCCCTCAACACATACATACAAGTAACATTATATAGATTAAGCAGGTTATATTTAGGAATATATATATATATATATATATATATATATATAGAGAGAGAGAGAGAGAGAGAGAGAGAGAGAGAGAAAGAATTAATGGATAAAGAGGACCTGAATCGTTGAGAGATCAGGGTGGGGTACATAGAAGTATTTGGAGGAAGGAAAGAGAAGGGAGAAATTATGCAGTTATAATCTCAAAAACTAAAAGGGATGATATTATGCACTCGAGAAGTGTCACTTCAAGACAATAGCTGATAATGATGAGTCTAACGTTGTCCCGTGTTCTGGAGGTCCTGGTCAGTAGACCCAATGTTGCAGGGCCCCTGTGGGGCAGTCCAACAAGATGAGCATCATCGCTGAAGACACATCTCAGCTCCTGGTCAGGGAGCAGAGAAGGGGAAGAGGAGGAGGTCCTGCCGCTTCCCACACCACCCAGTGGCCGGGTCCTGAGGACTCAGCCTCAGCACAAAGGGAAGCAGGGCAGAGCCAGACTCTAGCCCAGCAGCTTCCACTTCCGGCTTCTAAGCTAGAGCCCAGCGCGTGTGCGCGCTCTGGTCTCCTTGACCCAGAGTCTTCTATTTCTGACCTGCTGCCTCTGAACACATCCTCTGAACCGTCCTGAAGTCCTTCAATCATTAGGGCCGAACTGCCAAGATCGTTAGGGCCAGGGTCATGGCAGAGATCTGCTTATCCCCAAGATTTGCTTCTTTCTTCCTTCAAGAGAACCTCCGTCTTCTGCACATACCATTCCCTACCCTTACGTCTATTACGTATGAGTGCGTCCACGCAGGAAATCCAGGTTTGCTTTGTATGTTTGCTGCACCCAGTCACGGTACTTTTGTAAACAGCCCTCTCCCAGGGTGCCTTCTTTGGAACATTCTGCCTAACGGAATTAGACTTCTTTAGAATAAATGGTGCACCAGAGTCTGAGTCACCATTTTATCTAAAGAAGTCTATTCTATGGCTAGAGTATCATTTCATTCCCACCCCCAGTCAAGGAACGGCTAGATTCCCTCTGCAAATGCTAGAGCTATTTTCTCACTCATGGAAACTGGACAGCATGGCCATTAAGTAATAGCAAGAAAATCTCTACCTTACTCTTTATGTTAAGAATGATACAGCCATTTGGGTTGACTACCTTGGTTAAGTGTGTCTTTTGAGAATTTTCCACAACAAACTAAATTTACCTCCTAGTTATTATCTCCCTTGGAAGTTAATAGAAGGTCAATTACACTATTACACTGTAATTGATGGAAATTGGCAGCATTCAAACATTTTCCTTTAAAAAAAAAAAACCCTTTTTGCATGCTAAGTTGAGTTGTTTCCTCTGCAAGATTTAAAACTCTGGCTGTAGCCACTTTCCTTTCTTTCTCCCCTGAGATCTTGTCCAGTAGCAAGAAGGAGCCTCTAACACAGGGCTCCTTAGGAAGATAGGGGAATGGTGATAATTTTCTTAGGGTTTTTCCTTGCTGTGAACAATGTCAACTGGTTTAAAGGAGTTCTTCTTCACAACAGGAATCCCGCTACCCAAGAGAATGGATGTTAATGTCTGGAGCACTTCTCATTATAGTGACTTGAATGAAGGTTGCTGGTGCATCTAGTACACGGAGTCTAAAGATACTGCCAATCAACACGGAAGACACGGGATGGCCCATTCCTGCACCCACCCACCTCCCCCACGATCAAAGGATCGTCAAAATGTCAGTAACTCTGAGGCTGATACACTTTCATTGAAGAAAGCAGGAACCAAATGTTGTCCCTCAAGAACTCCGGATGGAGGGAGGTCTTACACGATGCCGATCTTGACTGATATGGAGAGCGTGTCCCTGTGGCAGACAGGCATGAGACCTACACTTGTCTTGGGCTGGGCATACACAACCCAGCAATTAAAAGCAGTCACTCGAACTGGGCCCAGAGTGGGTTTGGGGGGCATGCACGAGTTAAACTGTCCTCCAAGAGAACTTTTAGGAACTTCCTCCTTTTTACCCTCTTCTTCATATGCTAAACAGTGTGTATGTGATTAAAGCCAGATGCATTTTGGGAAGAGACACGTGCAGTGAGAAAAATTCCCCCTAAGTCAAGCCTGCCAGTCAACAAGAGAAAATCGTCCAAATTACGCCCCTAGTAACCAAACTCCTCCCCCTGAATCCTATGGAGGAGCTGGAGCCTCTGATAGCTGCGCCTGTGTCAGTCTGGACACTGTTTCCCTCTGGTCTGTAAGGTTGTTTTGCTTTCTAATAAAATGCCTTGGTACTTTAAATCTGTGTACGTTTTTATTCCATCCTTGAATAAGAAGCCAAGAGCCTGGCAACACATGGCATAAATTCTGGTCACTGGTAATATTTCTGGTCACCCTTACCAAATAGAAACAAGACTCACCATGGTAAACCTCACAGGCCGGGATCCTAGACACAGACCGTTATCCATTGTTTGCATGAATTTGATTTTGACTTAAAATTGTGGTCTTTGAAGTGGTTGGCTTTATAGTTGGACCCTAAGCTCAGTGAGATGTTGGCTTTCCGGACTCTAGAATCCTGTTGCCACAGAGTACCAGGAGCCCTGGCCTTTGTGGCAGCCCTCCTCCCTCTCTGCAAGTGCAAGCTCCTTCCACTCCGGGGCTGTGCTGAACTGGGGAAGGCCAACGTGGGGCTAAGTTCCACTCCTCAGCCCTGGGGACTTCGGTGATTAGAGCTCAGCCCAAACCAGCAAACGGAAAACACTTCAAGACCTTTAAGGGCTTATGAAGGAGATTTTTTCCTTCATAGAAAACTAACCTCACCATGAGAGGCAGGCTCTAGGGAGGAGCTCCTCCAGCCAGAGGAGGAAGTAGCCTCAGTCTCAGCCACTCCACAGAAGGTCAAGACTGTAATTTTCTGACATCCAAGTTCTATCGTGCTTTCTCTTTTCTCCCCTCTTTTGTGTCCATGTGTGTGTGGTGGGGGGGGGGAGGATCAAGAATGACCTTGAACTTCTGGCCTTCTTGCCACTACCTGTCACGCACCAGATCATAGGCATGCACACTGGCAAGCGGGTGTTTCATGTAACACTAGGGATATAACCAGGGCTTCATGCATGCTGGGCAGCTCTCTACCAACTGAGGCACATCCCTGGCTGTTCACCAGTTTACAATAGCCTTTGTCTACTCTTTCCTTTCCTCCTCTTCTCTTCCTCTCCCTACCCCAAACTCCTCTTGTATCAAGGACTGAACCTAGTGCTCCATGGCAGTATACACACACACACACACACACACACACACACACACACACACACACACACACAAACATACACACACACACACACACACACACACATACACAACAACATACACACATACACAACAAAATACACACACATACACATACCCATACACACACGCACATACACGCACATACATACACACATACACACATACACACACACATACACACACACATACATAACAACATACACACACCTTCACACACATATACACACACATACACACATACACACACATACATACATACACACATGTGTATATATATGTGTGTATATTACATGTACTCTATCACTAACAAAAATTCAACCATTTTTAATTTCTTTTTCTGAAACATATATCACTTAAGTCCCCCAGGCTGGCCTTGAACTTGCTCTCTAATCCAGGCTGTCTCCTATATTGAGCCTCCTGCCCAGAACTCAGGTCATAGGCTGCACATCAGGCCTAGCTCCACATTTAGGCAGTTGTCTAAACGGCATTAGCAATTAGCAAGAGATGTAATATGTAACAACTAGAGAAGAGGCCAGGTTTGCAGGTGACAAGAGGCAGCTGCTCCAAAGTGCTCTGAAGACGGAACATGAGTACGAGAGGCTAAACGGCGCTTTCCTCTCGGTGGTCATGTCAGGCAGACACTGACGTAAGCCCTGAGATGGCACCGAAGCCTCAACACCGAGAAAAGTAGAACATGTTTGAATCTGAGAAGGACTGGGCAAGAAGAGAATTTGAGAAGTTGAATTTGGGGGAGAAAGCTAAATATGGAAGTCTTAGAACCCAGCAGCAGCTGGTTTTCCTTCTAGAAAAGATGGAATTCTTCTGAAGAGCCAGTGTGGTGGCTGTCTGTGGTCTGCCCTCATCCTGTTGGGTGTCTGTTCCTCACTGATCATTGTATGCTGTAGAGATAATGTATTGTCTAAGGAAGGAGTTGGAGCAGAGAGCACAGGCATCATCTGGGGGACATGAGGTTGCCTCAGGGAGGGAGGCGACAAGAGGGGTGAGGAGACACAGCTGGACCTTTGGCTCAGTTCTTGAAGGAAGGATGGCTGGGGAGGGTACAGGTCAGAGACATAAAATCAAGGGTCAGAATGGGATAAATGATGATTCCAATTCTTCTTTCTCTCTTTTCTTCTTCTTCTCCTTCTTCTTTCTCTCTTTTCTTCTTCATCTTTCTTCTTCTTCTTCTTCTTCTTCTTCTTCTTCTTCTTCTTCTTCTTCTTCTTCTTCTTCTTCTTCTTCTTCTTCTTTCTCCTCCTCCTCCTCCTCCTCCTCTTCTTCTTTCTTCTTCTTCTCTTTCTCCTTCTCCTTTCCTCCTTTCTCCTTCTTCTTCTTCTTCTTCTTCTTCTTCTTCTATTATTTTCCCTTCTTCTTCTCTAATCTTCTTCTTCTCATTTCTCCTTCTCCTTCCTCCTTCTCCTTTTCTTCTTCTTCTTTCTCCTTCTCCTCCTCCTTCCCTCTTCTTCTTCTTCTTCTTTCTTCATTTCTTTGCTGTCCTCCCACTCCCATCCTAACCCTCCTCTCCCTCCTTATCTCCCCCTCCTCTTCTCTTCCCTTTCCTCCTCCTCCCCCTTCCTCTTCCTCTTCATCATCCTCTTTCTTAGGTCTTGGGTATTGAACCCAGATCCTGTGATCCTGCACCCTAGGCAACTGCTATGCCACCAGATCTCTTCTCACTTTTCACTTCCGGGAAAGTTCTCACTAAGTTGCTATTGCTTGACCGTGAGCTCATTCTGTAGCTCAGGCAAACCTTGAACTTGCAGTCCTCCTGCCTCTGTCACTGAGTATCTGAGATGGTGTAGACCTGTGCCACCTGACCCAGTCCCCTGTATTAACTGAGTAATAGAAAGACCACAAAGAAACCAAGTTCTTTCCAGTATGGGACTGGCACATCCTGCCTAATTATTACCTCATGGATGCGTTAGGAGGTTACTTACTATCAAAATCTAGAACTCCTTGGAGAGTTTCAGATCTCAGACAACACTGCCGGAGTTGTCGTTGGGAGAGCTGGCAAACTACAGAAGCCCTGACTAGAATTTCTAAGGCAAACACAAATTAGGAAGTGCTATAAAGCATTCAGGCTCAGGAGGCTTCCTCCAACAGGAATCACCTGACAATGGAGCTGTCAGTCATCGGAGAGAAGAAATTCCTATTTCTCCTCAGCTTGGTTTAAGGCACAAATCCCAGCCAAGCCCAGGACTCTAGCTACTCCTGAGTTGCAGAAGGACTACATGTGTTTAACATTAGTTGTGAATTGAGCCCTAAAATTTTACTGCCTTACATAAACATTTATTGTTTTCTGGGTTTCTGACTCTAAGCAGAAAGTGCCAGAGCCCTCTGCCACATTCCTTGAAGAATGGACGCGTCAAAGCACAGAGCGCATTAAGCGCGAGGGCCTCTGACTGCAGGTCCCATTGAGGAAAGAGGATTAAATAGAAAGAAACACGAGCCACAGAATACAATTATTTTTACACTGGCTGGGTAGGCTTTTACCATCTTCCCATCTCCCTCTTCGGCCTCACCGGCTCTGTAGCCCGAATGGCTAATACAGATTCCAGCAGCGTATTTCACTCCCCTTTTATCACAGGACTCAAACCTTATTACCTGTTCATTGTACTGCGGCTGGGATTCAGATTTTTATGACCATTTTCTCAAATGCCGGGCACTTTATAAATGTATGACTTTTATTGCAAATCAATAAATTTTATCCACCTATTTCTCAGCAAAGGACAAACCTGCCCGGATAAACCATGCTATTGCTTTTAACTTTTTAATCCGTGGGAAATTTTAAATTATCGGCAACAACAACAACAAAAAAAAAATGATCATACTATGTGAAGATGAGGACACAGAGAAAGGCAGTGAGATTTAGAAATGAAGTAGAAGCAATCCCCAGTACTAGACTCTGTTTTCCTCCCGGAATCCATCAGATAACACAAGCCTGCAGATTTCTTCTTCTTTTTTTTTCCCCTGTAATATCATTGGTCGAAAACGTCATTCATGCATGCAATGTATCTTGGGTGAGACCTCTCTCCCTCCTCCATCTTCCTCTGAACCCACTCTCTCTCTCTCTCTCTCTCTCTCTCTCTCTCTCTCTCTGCCTCTCTTTACATTCTGTTAATTGATTGTTTTTTATTTCTTTATTCTATTACCTCCTGAGTACAATTAGCACCGTATACATGCTCATGGGAGGGGAGTCGTCCGCTGAGCAAACTGCCAATGGCCATGACCCCACCAAGAAAAGCGACTTACTTCTTTAGCATCTCTCACTTCCATCCACACCCCAGCTACAGGCGGGCCCTGCGAACCCCCTCTCCACTCTGAGATGGACTTTTAACTGACGTGATCTTGTGCAGATTATGGGCAGAGAACCACAGCTGCTTCGTGTTCATGTGGACAGCAGCAAAGTCATGCAAATCCAGAGACCAACATTGCACAGTCCTCCTCCTCCTCCTCCTCCTCCTCCTCCTCATCCTCCTCCTCCTTCCCTCCTCCTCCTCCCACCTCCTTTTCCTCCTCCTCCTCCTGTGGCTCTTATGTTCTTCCTGACCTCTCTTTCCGGAAGTCTCCTGAAGGTCACTAGATCCTCCATTACAGCTGAGCTCTCACAGTGAATTATTCAATCACTTTCAACAGCTATGAAACTCTTCCTAACCTACTACCTGTGGGTCGAGGTCTATATGCAGGTGAGGGCAGGCACAAGAAAAGGCCAGAGCCTGTGACTGGGCAGTGAAAAAGAAAGGCGGGCTGAGAAATTTAGAGACAGGACAGAGAGTACATAGGAAAGAAGACAGAGGAAGAGAAGGATGACCCAGGTCTCTGTGGCTTTAAATAGCCACAGGTAGCTATGAATATCATATAAAGGATGGATAATTACAGGACGATTTGTCCAATCAGAATGGGCAGGTTATATCAGTATCGACTGGCTCTGAGTTCTTTGTTTGGGCGTTCTGTGGGTTGAGAGTTTACTGATGTAAATCTGACTGATAAATTACAAGGCTCTGGAGTTTTGATTTTACTGGGTTACAGGGATCTGTGACTGTTAACCTCGAGATGGGCAGTCACTGCATGAGAATAGCCATGGAGGCAGTGAGAATGCGGGGTCCAGAGAGAAGCCGGAGTTAGTGAGGGACGGTGCGTCTTTTTTCTTTAATTGTTTAATGCCACAGCTATCCTCTGTAATAAGAAGCTTCTCTGACCAAGGTTGAGAGTAGCACAAATCCGTGTATAT
This sequence comes from Rattus rattus, assembly GCF_011064425.1. NCBI lineage: Eukaryota > Metazoa > Chordata > Mammalia > Rodentia > Muridae > Rattus > Rattus rattus. Next base: position 146,403,797 of record NC_046158.1, on the reverse strand, counting down.
AAACATAAATACGGAGAAGGTAGTTTGACATCATGGCCAATTCACAAAACATCAATGGTTTTCTCCTGAGGCCTGTGGCTTCCCCAGGTTTAGACGCTCAATTTAGACCCTCTTTCTGGCACCCACCGTGCATTCTCTCTTGTGGAGTTTGTCTCGAAGCCACTCAAGAAAACCATGGGTTACCTGCAACCCGTCTTGCTGCTGTTGCACCAGTGGGCACACCTTGTCTGTGAGGTGTGTGTTCCTGTAGCTTCAGTGCTGGGTAAGGCCACTGATGTGTTTCCTCCAAAGCAGCCCATAGAGCACCTCACAGCACTCTGAAAGCGAGCTGTAGTTCCGAAGTGTGTGATACCTTCAGGAGTTGGGTCTTACTATCTACAGCCAGAGGGCAACCAGGAGCTATGCTTCATTTTTTCAAGCCTCTAGGGCCTCGTTGACCCATGACTCCTAGGTAGTTAACTTGCGACTGGCACTTAGATTTTTCTTTTATACCATATGACTTTTTGGGAATGCCATTAAACAACTATGGGGGTTATCGCTGTCTAAATTCTCCTTTAAAGCAAAATGAGCTTAGGAGCTGGTGGGGTTTCATGAGACTTCTCCATATACCTTTACTTTTTGATTGCCTAACCCCTACCTACTCTAGACTCTACTTTGTTAGTTCATTTAAAAATATATTAAAATAACTGACTTAGTGGTAATGGGACACAGGTATTTTACCTCCTCTGGTCTCCACAGAGAAGTTTGGATATCAAAAGCATGAGAAGAGGTCCGACGGCATTGAGTAGATGCACCAGAGTTGTCCATAACTATGTCACACTGAACAGGACACTCCCTGAAGATGACAGTTCTCCAGCCACATTGTTATAGAGCGAGGAGTGGTAAAGAGTGGTTCACGACGTCGGGGTTAGTGCTAACGACCCCGTGCACGCTAACAACCCTGCTCACGCTAAGCCATACCCGCAAAGCTTTGCTGAAAATTGTAAAGATGTAATTCCTTCCGTTTTGTGTGCATTGGTGCTTTGCCTGAGTATGCATGTGTACATCACGTGAGTACAGTGTCCATGGAGACCTGAAGAGGGGATTTGATCCCTTGGAATTTCAGATGGTTGTCCTTTACCATGAGGATACCGGGAATCACACCCAGGTACTCGGGAAGAGCAGGGAGAGACCTTAACCACTGACCTAGGCTTCCAGTGACCATTTTTTTAAACTTCCATTTTATAGAAAGTTTTAGACAAATCACTAAAGGTGTTCTTTACACTGGGTGTAAGACAGACAAAATAGTAAACAAACAAACATTGAATAAAATAAACTTGCAATATTAATTTTTTTCAAAATGTCAGCAAGTGGTTAGAGTTTTGAGTGTGTGTGTGAGTGTGTGTGTGTGTGCATGTCTATATCTGTGTCTCTGTGTGTGTCGTCCGTGTTTGTGTCTGTGCAGGTCTGTGTCTGTGTGTCTGTGTGCACGTCTGTATCTGTGTCTGTGTCTGTGTGTTTCTGTGCATGTCTGTGTCTGTGTGCATGTCTGTGTTTGGAGAAATGCAGCTTAAAAACCGATCAGAAGCTCAGTCTTCGTTGTTTAGAATAATTCCACAGCTTATCGGTTAATGAGGAATGTATTTAAATTTGGTTTCTTTATAAGAAAACAGTCAGCTTAGGTCCCAACAATGACTTTTGTGAGCTTCATCAATAGAGTTGCAAACAGCCAATTTATTTGCGGCTTGAACATTGTAGCGCCCAGTTCACTTCAGCTCGGCCCAGCAACTGCAGGCCATTTTTAAGAAAATGAGCCACTATTTATGCTCTGAAATCACACAGGACTACCTCCTGTCACATTTATCTTATTAATGTGTGGCTTCCCTGCTGATCTTAGAAAGCGCGCGCTTTCCTTAGAGTAGAGATTAGAAGATCAAAAGCTTCCAATTTGTTTAAGTAAAGTATAGGGGAAATGACATAACTGGACTCACAGCCTTCCAATTGGCATTAGCCAAGGTTTAGCCGAGAAACAGATGGATTTGCAGAGGGTTTGAATGAGGTCTTCAACATACGTGTGTCAGAAGCAACTTCTTACTCGTCATTAGAAATGAGACAGCCAGGACTGATTGAGAAACAGATATCTCCTCAGGAGGCTGTGTGTGTGTGTGTGTGTGTGTGTGTGTGTGTGTGTGTGTGTGTGTGTGTGTGTGTGTGTGTGTGTGCTTGCCTGTGTGTGTGTGTATGTGTGTGTGTATGTGTCTATATCTGTGTCTCTGTGTGTGTGTCATCTGAGTTTGTGTCTGTGCATGTCTGTTTCTGTGTGTCTGTGTGCATATCTGTATATGTGTCTGTGTCTGTGTGTTTCAGTGCATGTCTGTGTCTGTGTGTATGTCTGTATCTGTGTCTCTCTGTGCCTGTATGTGTCTGTGTCTGTGCATATCTGTATGTGTGTCTATGTCTGTGTATATGTCTTTGTCTGCATGTGTGTTTGTGTCAGAGTCTCTCTGTGTGTATCTGTCTGTCTGTGTTGTGACTGTATGTGTCTAAGTGTGCATGTTTGTGTCTGAGTGTGCATGTCTGTGTCTGTGTGTCTATGTGTGCATATGTGTTTGTGTGTGCAAGTCTGTTTTTGTGTGTCTGTGTTTATCTGTCTGCGTGCATGTCTGTGTGTGTATGTGTCCATATGTGTCTGTGTGTCTGTCTGTGTGAGTTGTGTGTCTGTGTGTGTGCCTATCTGTGTGTGCGTGCATTTCTGCAAGGAGTGCAGCCATTGACGCATGCACACAGAGGCCAGAAGAGGATATTGCATGTTTTGTTCTAACACTCTTCATCTGGTTTCTTTAAAAACAGTGTCTGTCACTGAACCTGGAGCTAGATCAGCAACCAGCAATCCTAGTTCTCTTCGCCCCCACAGTGCTCAGATTACAGGCAAATGCAGCCACACTCAGCTTTGGAAGTGGGTACTGGAGATCTGGACTCAAGTCCTCATGCTGGTGCACCTAAACCTCTTACCCTCTGAGCCAGCTCCCCAGCCACTCAGAGCTTTAATGACTGGCATTGCTTAAGCTCTCAGAGACTCTTATGAGGCGGACATGTCTGCTTCCTTCTCAAAGACAGGGAAGATAGTCTTGGTCAGAAAAGTCACTTACTCTGGTGACAGAGTGCTCCATCCGTTACAGAGCTCAGTCTGTCCAACCCAAGCCCCAGCTGCTTCCCAGCTACTGCACATAACCCTCTTACCAGTTGCTAAATACACACTCCAAGAGCGCCGTGAACCTAGGCTGCTCCGTGTCACCATGTCCTCTCTCAGCTACTGGGACTGAGGTTTTGTCCAGTTTCAACTTTACACAGACTGAGACCATAAATCTCCCCCCTCCCTTTATAAATGTTTGCCAATTGTGTGTACAGCGTTAAAGGCACATGAGGAGGTCTTCGATCACATCAGCATGTTCAGTAACCCCACCACCCATCAGGAGACAACACACAGAGCAGTCTAGCTTGGCCCGTCTTTAACTTCATCCCTCAATTAATATACTTTGCAGACATAATTCTGAACCTATTACAAAATAAGTAATTGTTCTTTGGCCAAGCTGTATAATTTAATTGAACCAGGATATGTGTCTCCCTAGCAGACTAATTAGGTCTTCAACTGTGGGGATATTAGCATTCCATAGCAAGTATCTGTCAGCTGCATGATCTGTGGAGCTGCGAAGTGGTCCCTGAAAGAGATACAGAAATGGCCCATTTTCCAGGGTGCTCTAAGTCAGCTTCGGTTCAGTTAGAGATAAACTGAAAACACCGAACCCTTGTTAGTGTCTGCTAGGTTCACTACCCCTCCCCAAATATGGTTTAGGGCAGATGGTTCCTTACAGCTAAGTTGGCCTTTGAAGTCACACGACTGGTAAACTTTACCAAGAAAGAGCATAGAGATGAACACACAGTCTAAAAACATGTACGTGAGAAGGACGGATAGAGCCTGCATGGTGTGAAAGGGAGAGAACTCAGGAATGTTCAGCCAAGAAAGAAAGGGGTGGATAGCAAGAGGGGGAATCATAAAATCTGTTCTCTGAGCTCCTTCAGCGCACCCATCCTTCTTGCCACGCCCACCACTCTGCGCCACACCCACCCTTCTTGCCACGCCCACCACTCTGTGTCACGCCCACAGTTATATGCCACGCCCATCATTCTGTGCCGATTCGAAGCTCAGTTTTAGAAAGTGGTATATCAGTGTTCCTTTTACGAAGTGGGGGGTCCATGCTTCTCACAGTACCTGGGTGCGGGGTGACAGAAGGATAATTGTATTTTCTAAGGTGAATCTCTCCTTAATATCACTGGCATGAGCTTACGTGCAGCTTTAGAGAGAATATTAAATGGAGTTCACTCCCCTTCCTACTTGGGTATTTATCTCATTTCCCACAGCCTCTGGTTCCGTTGATCTCACACTGAGAGAAATATGACTATGGAGATTATTCAGTTTTTACTACAAGCCTGATAGAGACCACCTGATTAGCTGGGGGTTGGCCAGTTTATAAATGGTTGTTATAGTCCGGGTCTTCTGAAGATACTCCCCCAACTCCCGCCAAGCCTTCCCTGTCTGCATGTTCCTGGTGCAATTTGCTGCATATCTATGGAGTGCTGCAATCTGTAATTTCCTCGGGGTTGCATCTGTGTGGCCTGTGAGGCTTTGGATGTTTAAAGGGCAGTATCCACCTGGTCCTCTTAGGAGTCTGGCCTTTGGCATTCAGCCGCTGTGCCATAAGAAAGTCCACAGACACTTGCAACGCACAGCCCCAGGTATTACAATCAACAGCATCCGGTGAGACCCCAACCACAGCCAGTACTACAGGTCAGTTTACCTCACAGTACATTTGGGGCTTCCATATTCAGTACTTGGTATCTAACACCTCTGGCTAGTTTTCAGCTCATGACTGCATATTAAAGTGAGTTGATGGAGTAGCTCTACGTGTCTATCTAACAGATCATGAAGGTCATTAACAACTGAGAGAAACGTGAGGGCCATCGATGCTTCTTGAAATTCAGTTCATCGGAAGAGCTGACCACAGTATAAATTCCAGCCCCGTCAGTCAGTGAGGGGCTACAACTGGACTCTCAACCTCTATCTAGCCCCTGGGTGATGCTCGGTGGCTGGGCGAAGGACATAGGTAAGAAGAGAGAGGACCCAAGTCTGTGAGGTACTTGCCCAAAGCCATTCGATGAGAGAAGAAATTCAGAGTGGATCCTGGATCTACACATTCTGGGGCAACATGCCTTGTTTCTATACTGTGCACATGCACTTCATAAATATTAAGATGTAAAACATTGTTCCGTAATGCATCTGCAGACCTTCCTGGATGCCTCTGCATTTCCATAGCACCAAATCAGAAAATATTGACGAAAAGGAATCCTAGACACACCTCCTGATGACATAATATTGGCTTCCAGCAATGGCTTCCCTTCTGCCGACTGAGGTGGCGGCTCCCTCCAGATGGAAGCTGCAGTGTGTCACACAAACTAAGGCCATGACCTCAGGCACATCCCCTTTAAGGAGTCGGTAGGCACAGCCTTTTCTTAATTATCTGCCGATGCTTTCACTCAATCCCTGGCATCCCTCCTTGCTGCAAATGCCTCCGACTTTAATATATCCTCTCCTTCCCTGCCAGACAGTCAGCCCCATCCACTACATCCGCTTTGAACCTGTCACCTGAAACAAGGTGACAGGGGCTGGCATTACAGAGCTCGATACGGTAAAAGTCAAGTAGCTATTCATGTTCCACGGCTGTGGCGTCTCAGTCATAAAATATCCATCCTGTTACGTCACTCTTTATTTGGCTGGCAGGACTGGAAGAGCAGGAGAACCTTCAAAAGGTCAGCATGCAGCACCTCAAGTACGTGCCAAAGGTACCAAAATTAATTTGGAGCGTGGACAGGACAACAGCCTGTGACCTTCTGCCAATAGTTTTAAAAACAATGAGGGTGAAACCATCTGGCTGCACCACCAGGCAGTCCCGGTTTTCACTCATCCAGTTCCAAGAAGAAGATCAACGCTGTTGTAAAACACGTATGATATTTACCATGTCTATCAGGTGGGGTTCTCAGAAGGAATGACTATATTGCGTGATGGGGCATTTATTGTGTTGCCTTATATGACAGGGGCTGAGTAGTCAGACAATAGCCGTCTTCTTAGTGTAGAAGCTGTGATCTCAGAAGCTGATAGGCTGATAGGCCAGATGACACGGCAGTACCAAAATGGCGCCGAAGGCCTGGAGTGTTCCTGGAGAGTTGTTGCTCTTCGCGGTCTAGGACAGAGGCCTGAAGATGCTGGATTCTCCTATTCAGACCCATGTCTGCTAAGTTTGAAAAGGCGCTTTACCATTCAAAGGGAGAATGTCCCCTCAACCTCCACAGAGCAGAACATTTCTCTCTTGACCCCAAGTGGAAGCATAAATGAGAACAATTATGAGCTAAAAATGTATAAATTAGTTACTGGTGGAATGGCCACCCACACCACCCTACCGACCACATGCACCCACAACCACATTTCTTGGCTTTCTAGAACTATACAATACACACCGCCACGAATGCGCCTTAAAGGCAACTGAGACATAGTTACTATTGTCTATGTTTTGTTCCCCGCCCCCCGTGCCTCAGTCTTTCATACTAAGGTATATTCAGGTCTGGGTCAGCCTTTTTTATGTCTCTACACTTCACAGGGGAATGGCTGAGGTGGGGCTTAAATCTATGGTGACAGAGATGCAAGAAACAAACAGAAGGATGTGCTGTTGTTCAGCTGCTGGTTCCTCAGGGCTATTGACCAAAGCACTCTCAGCTCCTAGCACGAGGTGTGGGTGCATGAAAGAGTCACAAACCAAAGCTGTTCAGTCAGTTGCCTTGGACCAACTTACGAGTCCATCCGTCTGACCTGCTGCAGAAACAAAAGGTAGAGTGCTAGGAGGCGTTAAGGTTAGCGAGTCTCCTCCATTACATGCACACAGGACCGTCTGCCACTTCGAGTAGCCTCTTCAGTCGTTGAAAAGTTCATTTCTCTCAAGGCTCCAACGCAGTGTGAGAGGGAAGCATCTTCCCTGCTCAGTGTACTTGAGATTCCGCCCGTGTGCACGCCAAAGTCCAGGTGTATTCCTAAGTAGTTCCAAGCATCAGCCTCCTGCAGTCTGCAGCAGCAGAGCAAAACTTCCATATATGGTCAAGTCATCATCTAAGGTACATAAGGAAGGTGTACACGACTCAGTGCCCATACGGGACATACACCCTCAGAAACAACACACATAAATTTTCCCAATTGCCCCAGTGTCACCACATGTGGACAGAAAATGTGCTGCTTTTGCAGAAGAATTTAAATTGATAGGCGTGACCTTCCAACAACTTGCCCTGCTTCCTCATAAATCCATTCCGTTGGCTAACGGCGTTCCATGGAGAGATGCTCCGTGAGCTTCTAACATGGAAACTCACAAATCTGGTGTGGTTTTATAATTCTGGGAGTCTATTAAAAATAAAATAGTGCCTGGAAAAAAACCTACCGGGGTGCCTTTGTGTTTTTGATGATATCTGAAAATAATTCGTAAAATATGCTTTAGAATTTGGGATTGTCTTTCTTCCCGAACCAGATTCTTTGGTGGTGACATTAAGCGTCAAGCAATGTGCTGACAAGCTACTGATGAATGCGCCCTGCAGACCCAGTTGTGTGACCAGCATCGCTGGTGGGGAAATGTGAATGGTTTCTCACGTCTTATGGGATCCGGGCTATCAAAAGAATATCTCTATGTTCATTTCTCTCTGCGTTCTGCCTCGTAGGTGATATCTCGAGCCACAGCAGCAGGAATTTGACAAGAAGGCAAAATTCAGAAGCCAGACAAAAAGGCTCTGTCCTTCCTGGCCTGTCAGCTCATTTGTGCAGATCTGCCTGACTCTGGTATCAGCCCTTGTCTTTGGGCTTACAGCTTTGTTCGCACTTCCTAAAATAAAGCTAATATGCTCAGTACACAGCATATTAAATTCTGTAAATAGCGTCTGCTCAACAGCGATACCCAGTAAAGCTCCTCTAACGCAAGCTGCCAGCCGAGATGAGGCCCACTCTTTAGTCCTACACCCCGTGTTTTGAACATCACGACAATCCCAAAGACAGCTCTTTGCATAAATAAGGGTAGCTAGCCACATGTCACCACCTCGTCTCTGAAGCCATCTCAGCCTGCTCAGAGAGCCCCTTAGCTATGTGATTAATCACTGATTGTAGAGAGAAATGTCATGGCTCTCTGGCTGGTATTCATATCCACATTTTAGCCGAAGCCCTTCCGCAGCCGCTATGTGCTACACACTCATGCACGGGAAGAACACAGCTGTGGTCATTTCCCATCTCGGTTCAGACCGTGGCTCCATTCCCATCAACCGTGCTGAGAAAAGTCACTTAATACCGCCAACCCACAGTTTCTTTATCTTAGTAGAGTCAAAACATTCGTCCGGCCCACGTGGGGACTAAACCCACTCATGCACATATAACCAAGTGTTGAACAGGAACTGACAAAATCATATTCTCAACCTGACTTCTCTCTTGCTTCTTGTCCCTTTAAAATAGACTCACAAGCATTTGCCTCCTCCTCCTTTCTTATTAAGGAGGCAGTCAACCCCGGCTTCTTAGATAATCAGATGTAACTGGGTGCGGAGAGAAGAGACAGACAGAAACAACCTACTACACCACACTGCCCTGCCTCCCAGCTGTGAGGAAGCCCAAACCATTCCAGAGCTTCACAGCTCTTCTTAAAGCAACACTCACTAAGTATTGGCATCATAGGTAAGGTTTCCATTGCTGTAAGCAGACACCATGACCAAGGCAACTCTTATAAAGGAAAACATTTAATTGGGGCTGGCTTATTGTTTCAGAGGTTCAGTCCGTTATCATCGAGGGCAGATATGGTGCTGGAGAAGGAGTTGAGAGTTCTGTATTTTCATCCAAAGGCAGCCAGGAGGAGATTGAATTTGTTTCGCACTGGGCATAACTTGAGTACTTACGACCTCAAAAGTCCACAATGACAAACTTCCTCTAACAAGACCACACCTCCACCATTATGGCCACACCTCCTAATAGTGTTACACCCTATGGTCAAGCATTCAAAGACCGTGGCCATGGTGGCTATTCTTATTCAAAGCACCACAGTGGGGAAGAGGCAAGGACTTGACCATCATTCCTCTCACTGCACTGTGGCTCTAATCACCCTGCCCCTCTTTACAAGGTCTAAGTGAAGAAACAAGCCAGAGAGGTAGGCAACATTTCTGACATCTTTCCTGTAAAAATTGTTGTGAATAGCTCCTACTTCTGACAGCATGTGGGATCTTCTCTTACACTAATCCTCGATAAATAAATAGATGGTGTGGAAAGTCCCAGTGTCATATCTGTGAAGGTTACTTTTATTTGTAAACTTGACACAGTATAGAATCCCTTGGGAAGTATCAGTGAGGGACTGCCTAGATCACGCTGGCTCCGGGTATCCCTGTGAGATATTTTCTTATTTTGATGAAGTGAAGTTGGAACACACAAGCTGAATTTGGGTAGCATCATTTCCCTGTGTTTAGCGCGTGTTGCAAGAGAGAGCACAAGTTAAACTGGTGTGCATGAACAGACTGACTGTTCTGTTCTTAATTGCAGTCGTGATGTGACTACTGGTTCCCCATCCCTTGCCACTTCCCTGCCGCGGTGGTCTGTAACTGGAAACTGTGCATCAGACCCAGCATCTCTCCCTTAAATTGCTTTGCTGGGTATTTTACCACAACAGGGAAGACAATCTGGCCTTAGAACAATTGGTTAGAACGTCCATGTTGGATGTGGCCCAGTGTGCCATCATGACTAGCTTCAGCAGCCCCCTAGGGAGCCTCTGGGACAGAACTTTCCACTCTTCAACCCCCCAACTCATTCTTTATTTCATTAACTCGAGGATCCGGACTCATTTGACTTTGGTTTTTCATTGTTGGTGGTGATGGTTGGTTGGTTGGTTTGCTGTTTGATGGTTTTTGAGACAGGATCTCCCTATGTAGTTCATGCTGGCCTTGAACTTAAGATCTTCCTGCTTCAGTCTCCCAAGCATTGGGATTATGAACCAGGAGAATCACCATGTTTGACTCATTACACATTGATTTCCTGAAACTTTCAATTCCTCTCTGCCTAACCAAATTCAGCTTAATTTTCAAAGACTATGTTTAGAATTGAAAAACCATTCTCTGCACAAGGTAATCTATTACCGATCAGCATGAAGAATGTCCTTTTAGAGGTCTTCCAGGAAATATTCATGGGATCCTGTTCTAGCTTCATTGCCGTGGCTGTGATAAATTACTTCTACCAAAAGCAACTTAGGGAAAGAAAGGGCTCGTTGCAGCCTCCAGGTCTCAGTCCATCACAGAGGGAAGAAAGACTGGTAGGAACACAAAGGCAGCTTGCTTGCTCTCCACATAGCATAACCTCTACTGCAGATCTCACTTGATAGGCATGGGGAGTCAGCAGGGATCATGGGGGATGCTTCTTTCTCACCTCTGACTTACAATCACTCAGCTCTCTTTTATTTAAATATAGCAACCACCCGCCTAGGGAATGGTGTTGCCCACAGTGGGCAAAGCCCTCCTATATCAACTAATAACTAAGACAACCCTCTCCCCACAGACATACCTACAGGCTAACCTGATCTAGGCAATCCTTCAGTTGCACCATCCTCCCAAATAACTCTGGGCTATATTAAGTTGACAATTAAAGAAAACTTGGACACCTGTTCGTCTAAACACTTTAAAGAGCAATTCACAGAAAACACATAAGAAAGCTGCTTTGCATGCAAGACCATTACAAATAGGACAATGCAGAGGTAAAGTCTAAGGAGAATTCTGGGTACTCTCTCTTGGGGGAATTTTTTCTTCCAATTCATTTGTTTGTCTCTCTAAGGAAAAGAGCACTCATCCAGTTAAAACAGAAAAAGATTCTAGGCAACAGAGTGCACACTGGTCATTAATCTTTATTAACATATTATATTTCAGACCGGTATTGATTTGCCTTCTTTTCCTAAGATCAACCACATATTGAGAATGCTTTACTGGTTATTTCATCACCATGAACGTCTGCAATCTAACGGTACTTTCAAGAGGTGATATTATAACCTGAATCTTGCAGGGAATGTTGTCCTTGGCTCAATGGGAAGGATTTCCTGGGTCTTTGAGCAAATTCTCTCAGTGATCCCAGCTCTCTTTTCCCTCTTGGCCAACTCATCAATGAAGGACAGCAGAGAAGCTCAGAGTTTAAGATAAAGATCGCACACATGGCTCCAAGTGTGACACAAATAACACGTGCTAGCAAATATCTTCCATTCGTTTGCATAAGTGATATAAAGTTTCTTTATCAGATAAATGCATGGCTCTGAAATGGGTTGACCTCAAGTATACAGGGCCAATGAGATGGAACACTTGTTGCCCAGACCTGACTGGAGTTCAATCCCCAAGACCTATGTTAAAATGGAAGGAGAAGGAGAACTCCAGAGAGGAGATCTCTGCTCCCCACATGCAAATATGTCCCAACCCCACCACACATTACCCACACAATGGGTAGTTTATAATCACATCTTAAGGGAAGAATGTGTGAATCATATGATAAAATAAAACCTGGACAAGAGTCCACAAAACACAGCGTGAGAAGTATATAATTTTAGGCATGGCCAATAGATCAGGGGGTGGTACTGAGGTCACTTTCCTCAGGAGTGGATACAGACTGGCCCCCGCGTGAGAGAAGTACAGGTGTCAGAACACTGGGAGAGACACACGAGCTGTACCAGACATTTCCACGGAGAGAGTTTGATGCAAAGATCAGTGTGACGTGTGCTGCAGACTGGGTAATCTCTGAAGAGAGTGAGATGGTATGGAAACAGGCAGGCTTAGGAGTCAGGGCATGCTGCCAAGGTGCCTCACTTGGGGAAACAGGAGAGCATGGGGGTTAGAAGAATCTAGACCACTGAAGGAGGATTCTCCCTGGATGGCTGTCTCCAGAACTTCAAAATGGCAGGCGCTTGACCACACTGGCCATTATTCCGGCCGTGGGGAAGCATTTCACTCCCACACATGCTGTCTGTGTCGGACACAGTTTGAGCTACTGTAATGATATCTACGACAACTTTAAACAATAAGGAACAGCCGCCGTGAGGGCCACTCTCTGTACTAACAAATGTACCCAAGTTTTAAAAACACTTTTCCTCTCTTAATAACAAAAACAAAAACAAAAACAAAAACAAACGTGTCTATGGTGTAAAAGTGATCAAACCCCAGCCTTCTGTATGAACCAGAGGGAAGCCCACATTTAAAGGGGTAAGAATGTATGTCAGGTTCCCAGATAGTCTGGGATTGGAAGAACGCGTTCTCTGACTTCACAGCCCTGTTCTTTTTTTTTTAATTGTTAAACTTTGGTACCTAGGTTCTCAACGACAGGTACATCTTAAAAAAGTAAATTATAGTTAATCTACACAGGGGAGCATTTTGCAGTCATAAGAGGTGATGTTACGGAGGTATGATTACACAGAAGACAAGCTATAATCTTTAGGGGGAAACAGGTTATAGAGAAGGAATATGAACTGTGATGAGAATTTCCTTTAGATAATGTGCACTCATGTTCGCTGAAGTTAAAAACTGTTTATAAGCAAATGAAGATTATCTCCCAGTGAGAGGCGAGGGCGTCCTGATCCCTCAGAAAACTTACTTTAGTAATCCATCAGATGCGAAATACAAAATCCTTGCCTGCTTTTTTTTTTTTTTTCTGTTTAGGCCCCTTAAAAATCTGTGTGCTACCCACACAGAAATGCATATGGTCGTTTAGAAACATGCCTCGGTTCATAAAATGAAAGAGCGTTTCTCATCAAATGCTTAGACTTTAAGCACACTCCTTATTCTGACACCTGCTCGGTTCTTTTTAAGAAGTAAAATATGGAGCTGGAGAAATGGCTCGGCAGTTAAGAGCCCTTGCCGCTCTTGAAGTGGAGCTGACTTTGGTTGCCAGCACCCACTTTGGGTAGCTCACAATGACCTATAGCTCCAGTCCCAGGGGATCCGACGTCCTTCTCTGCTCTCAGGTCACTGCACACCCATACATGCACGGATCTTCACGCAGACATACACATATGTGTACATGCAAATATAAATACATCTTTTAAAATTGAAATATTATTTTTAACTAGTGTTGAATGCAAATTATGTACGGAAAAGCTCTAGATATGCGATGCCAGCTTGTAAGGTCAGCGTGTCCTAGGTGTGCTCGTGTGTGTGTGTGTGTGTGTGTGTGTGTGTGTGTGTGTGTGTGTGTGTTCACGCGTTAATTTCCTGGGCTTCCATAACTCCAGTCTTTTAAGCCTGACACAAGTTACAACAGCCACACTTTATACTTTGCTGACTGAGGCCGGGATTTTTTGGTGACTTGATCAAAACCACTCAGTGTCTAGATTACTGAGTGAGCAGAATTTTGACCCAGAACTTCAAGACGAAAGCAAGACCTTACTGAATGCACTCTGCTCCACAGGTGCTGATGTTTGTATTTTAAGCTGCCCTTCTTAATTACCTGGCCTTTGTAGAGGAGGACTCCAGTGACTTTGTCTACAGAACAGTTGTCTGTTCCCTCATTCAGCAAATGTTCATTGAGAAGCCAATCCACAGTTCTAAAGCCTTCTACTGGGAAGTCACCAAGAGTCAACAAAGAAGAAAGAGAAAGAGAGGAGGCCGGGAGAAGGGGAAAATGGGAAAGGGAAGGAGAGGGAAGGGGAGGGGAAGGAACAGAAAGAAGGAGAGAGAAGGCAAGAGGGGGAAGAGGAAACAGGACAGGGGGAAGTACCTAACTCCACATATCTAAATCCTTCTTTCCTGAGCAATTTCAATTGAAAGACAGAGCGTCTGTGATTTTAGAAGTGTGTGGAGGAGTGGACTCACAATACGTCCTTCACTAGTGAACTAGTAATTGTCCATCTCAGGAACATGCTTCACCATCTCAGAGGACAATAGTTTAAGGCATGGATTGGTTCGGCCCTCAGCTCAATGGAGACCATGTGTGATCTTTGCGTTGCTTGGGGACCATATAGGTGTCATTTCTCAAAACACACACCAGGACATTGTTGGCTGAGAAAGCGTCAACAAGAGTTTCCTCCTTCCTCTTACCGGAAGCTCACATGCATCTTTTGGAGGACTCAGTTTGGAAACTTTTAAACTTCCTGGTTGCATTTACAAATAAATATTAGATTTCCTGTAAATTGAAAAGAAATGAGACAGGGTATCGATGCTATCCCAGCCCTGTATTTCCGGGACAGCACAGAGCTGGGTCCACACCTGTGGTCTCTCTTGTTTCTATTTGTTTCTCTTCTCCACCCTTGATCCTGAAGTATAGTTGGCACCATACTTCTCCCTGGTGACAGACATGGATGCGTTCCACTGTGCTGTTCCTCAGGAATCTTTCCTGGAATCACTGGTTTCTACCACATTCAACATGGTGGAAGAAAAGCTTCAAAAACTGTGTTCCATTTACACACAATAACAAAAATGCATTTGGAGGGTCTATATGTCTATATATACATATATGTATGTATGTGTATATATGTTTGTATGTATGTTTGTATGTATGTAACAATAATAAAGAAAGAGAGGCTATCAACATCACCGTGGGGGGATTGGAAGAGGTTGGAGGGAGGATGGGGAAAGTGGTATAATTCTATCTTAATTAAAACATAGTTTTAAAAAACAGAGCATGTGTTCTACAGAAACAAGCAAAAGAGTCTTCGTGTCATACAATGGAATGGAACACGCTGACCTACCAAGGACCTGGCTCCAGGTCTCATGGCTAATAAACGGCCAGGCAGTACAACGCAAGGGCACAGATAAGATCAGGCAGCTCACTTGCACCCTTGCTGCCTCTCCCACCTTGGCTGATGCAGACCTGGGAATTAAAAAGAACCCTCCATTTACCAGTAACAGAAAAACCCAATGATCTGGCTTACACCGAAATTGTGAGCCTTGCTCTGTGTAATTTAAGAGTCCACAGAGAAGAACATTAAGGGGCTGGAGTAGACCAACAGATGGAGACACTGTCATCTCTAATCTCTGTCTTTCCACTCTACCCTCTACTTTGCTGGTTTTAATTTCAGGCCCCAGATAGAAGCATCCAGGGCAGAAAAAAAAAATAAAAAGGCTTTGTAGTAGATGGCAACAGAAGTCCTAGGATTAAATGGGACCAAACCACTTAGATCATATATCCTATGTGCTCCCTGAGCCATTCAAATCACTCAGATGACATCACTGGCTAAGCACAGGTCTTTGTCATGCGATGTGGTCAGGGAATGTGCCTGGTTTGTGTCACTTAACACTGTGTCCTCCAGTCACCTGCATTAGCACACTGTAGCAAATGACAATCGTGGGGGGATGTGTGCACACATGTGTGTGTTTGTGTGCGTGTGTGTGTGTATTTTGTGTGTGTGTGCACATGTGTGTGTGTTTGTGTGTGTGTGCACATGTGTGTGTGTGTTACATCTGTGTGTATTCTGAAGTGCCAGTGGCCGCTGAGAACGTAAGACAGCATCAGATACCTTGGAACTGAAGTTCCAGGCAGTGTTGTGTGGGAACCAGCAACCAAACATCACTTTAAACTCCACAAATATGTACAACTACCATACTTTAAAAGCAAAATGAAGGTGCTGGAAGGTGGCTCAGTGGTTAAGAGCACTGGCTCCTCCTCCAGAAGAACCCGGATTCAGTCCTCTTTGAAGATAATATGCAAAGTGCAGATACAAAAATAGAAGGAGCACCTACACTTTGGCCTATGCGGAATACTTCCCAACGAGTCACCAGTGCAGCCGTTTCCTCCGCGTGGTCTTAATCAATACTTCCAATATGCTCATTTATTGATAGCAAGTTACCCATAAGTATGATTGTTTTTCTTTGCTTCTTTCCCTCCATTCAGGTATTGGAACATTCTCCAAGGTCCTAAGAAAAAGCATGTTCATACGGTCTCTTACGTACCACCTTCCAGCCAGTAGGAGCCGATGCAGCCACAGCAGCTCTAATTACTGGCTGTACGACGGCTGGAAAACAATCACTTTCTTGCAAAGAAACTTCTCACTTGGCAGAAAGAGAAATCAATCCTAGATTCTGGCTGGCCAAGCTCTCCCCAACATATAGCAAAGCGCTCTGGACTGGAAACAGCGTGCAAACGGCAGCTACACAAACCACGAGAGCCTGGGAAGGGAGTGCGTTGATTCAGCACCTCTGGGAAATCAGAGGAGACTCTTCTTAATTTAATCTCTCTTCAACTCTAAAGATTGATTCCGTCACCCTTGTTCTTCAGAGAGCGTAGGCTACAGTCAGAAAGAAGTTTCCAGACACCTATCTGTGCTCAACCCTTGTCCCCGCTCATATCTGCAACTGCAAATTCGGTCGTGAATATGTGAAAACAGATATTAACCAGACACCGAGGGGTGAAGACAAGGCTAGGGAAGTTGACTTCAGCTGTCTAAGTAAGTCATGTTGACAACCAGCTTGGCATGAACTCAATGACCTTTGAAAAAAATCCCCATTGTCTATGCCACCAAGCACCTCCAATTAAGCCAGGTTTGTGGCTGAATGTCAAGTGGATAAACAGACTCAGAGCAGGAGCGAATGCTGGATGGACCTCTATTAACATGACAGCTCTCTCCCTAATATTCCTAATGCCTCGTGTATACATAGAATTTCACAAAGCAACCAGACCTTGGTCATTCCCTCTTTCGCCTGTTAGAGTGGTTTGTTGAGCTTAGATGGAGATTGCAGTAGGTCTGTGAGTCTCCGCTGTGTGAACCCACAGGGTCCCGAGCAGGACGGGAACAAGTAAGAGGTGAGCACGGAGTCTGCTGCCCCTAGCGGCTAACAAGGGGCATCGAGGTCAGCTCCCCTCTTGCTGTAAAGGATATTATTTGGCATTCCACGACTCGGTTTCCCTCTCCACGAATGCCAAAGACGGAATGTGATTGTATACACAGGCTGGCACTAACAGGGCCACTCGCCGAGGTACCAACGACAGTATTAATGCAGCTGAGATGCACTTTGCTGTCCTCACTGCTGTTGGCTTTGGGACTCTGCCAGCATCTACATGTCTTGTCACCAGTTCTGTCCATGTACACACGTGGCCTTTAATGGCTACACGCAGCATTATTAAGTCAATGCATCGGCACCTGCCTAGGCTTTTGGAAGCGAGCATTTCTCTAAATGGTTTGTTAGGAACCCAACTATGTGTAATCTCTCTATACCTTCTGACAGTCCCAAGGATTATTTTTGATATTAATTAAACTTTCACAAACAGCCCACTGACTACTCTCATGTCCCACCCAGATCCCTATAACCCTCCCCCCACATCTACTTCATGTACAAGTCTACAAGTCTTCCTCTCATAATCCTGTCTACTTATTTTATTCCGTAACATGGCGAGTTTAGCCAGCGTCATCGTACGGCCGTGGGTGTGAGCCACTGAAGGGTTGGGTTTAGTAACAAATACCCAATGGAAGACAGAGGGTGCAGCCGTCTTCCGCTGGCCCAGGGTAACTGAGCACGATTGTGAGTTAGTTATTACAACGCTTGGCCAACAGAAGGGAGGTTTTCATTCCCATTTTGGGGTTCACTTTCGTTGTTGTGAATGATGGTGCTGGTTTGTGCATGTGAGTATAGCTGCTCATGGCAGACGGAGGGGAGCGTCAGATTCCCGGGCTGGAGTGAGTGATCTGGTGGTGAGAGCCATCAGGAAGAACTCGGGTCCTCTGCAAAAGCAGGGAGTGCTGTTAACTGCTGAGCCGCTTCCCTGGGCATGTGGGCATTTTTAAAGTCAAGTGATCTGATTTACTTTTCTAATTAAGGACAGTCTTTCAAGCTACTCCCTGATGGACTCGGTCTCTAGCCCTCATGCCCCGAATTTGAATCCAGGCATCACATTACTACACACACACACACACACACACACACACACACACACACACACACACACACTCATATACATATATATATATATATATTATATATATATATATCCATTTGACTCATCTTCGTTGAAAATTATTTCCTTTCAGGACATGTGTGTCCCAAGTAGCCAGAGGACTACACATGTAAACTCCCAGATTATTGACGTCTAGAAACACTTTTTAAATGTCAAACATCTTCCTAAAAGCTTTCTGACAAAAATGACAAGCTAATTTTTCCCCCACAAAACGGTTAGGCCTCTAAAACAATCAGTTGCGAAATGTCAAGAGTAACCAAGAGGCATGAGTCATGATTCCTACACCTGTTCTGAGGTAGAAGAAAGCAGCAGTGGGTGGCAATGACTCTCGGCAACCATGTGGACTCCCTCCTTCTCGGCCAATTATGCCTTAAAAAAACCCTTTGAGTTTGGAAGAAAAGCAGCTTGGGCCTAACTCTTGAAAGCTCATGAGCTGATGTACAATGACAAGTTCTGAGCGTTAGATAAAGAGGAAGGAAAATGTAAATAAGTTGGCTTTTAGCAACTATATTAAAATCTCTATCTATCATCTATCTATCTATCTATCTATCATCTATCTATCTATCTATCTATCATCTATCTAGCTATCTGTGTGTGTGTGTGTGTGTGTGTGTGTGTGTGTGCGTGTTTGTTAGGTAGTGTGTGTGCAATCAGAGTTGGCCTTTTTGTTTCAAGACCTTATTTTTCATTATTTAGTTGTGTGTATGTGTGTATTATGTGGCATGTGTGTGTATGTTTATTTGTGTGTGGTAGGTAGTGTGTATATAGCCTTTTTGTTTCAAGACTTTATTTTTTATTATTTAGTTGTGTTTGTGTGTGTGTGTGTGTGTGTGCGTGTGTGGTTTCTGTGGCATGTATGTGTTTGCATGTGCACACATGTGCATGCCTATGTACTCACACCATGATACTCATGTGGAAATCAGAGACTGCTGTGTGAGAATCAGTTCTCCAATCCCACCGTTTGGGCTGCTGGGGTTAAATTAGTGTTCTGAACTGAGCTACAGTGCAGGCTCCTAACACCTTGAACTTAGAGGCACGTGTGTGTGTGTGTGTGTGTGTGTGTGTGTGTGTGTGTGTGTGTGCCTGAGCAAAACCTCCATCCACCCGGGATGACTTTCCAGACATAAACACATGAACACAATTCCCTGAGGGTCACCTGGGATGCTTTAGTGCTTTCAGGGCCCTGTATGCTGTGCTTTCAATTTAGAATACCCTAGGCAAGACCTGGGAATCTAAGCTCTTGCTAAATGCTATGGGCAATTGTCATAAAATGGCCCATGTGTCAAGCTATCAGGAATCCTGGAAGGACTGAGTTAACGCTCAAAATTATCAGCTCTGGGACACTGGAAAGATGGCTCAATGGTTAGGAGTGCTTCCTGACTTTGCAGAGGACGTAAGTTCAGTTGTCAGCTCCAACCATATACAGCTCATAGCCACCTGTAACTCCTCTCTCTCTCTCTCTCTCTCTCTCTCTCTCTCTCTCTCTCTCTCTCTCTCTCACACACACACACACACACACACACACACACACACACACCTGAGATATCCACTCATAAGATTTATATCCATGCACAATACATCTGTGTGTGCGTTAATAAAACAGCTTCCTAGGCTTTATTTCCGAATTCCTTCCTATTTTATCAGCTACTCTTTAGGGGCCACGGCCAGAAATGAAGTCTCCCTTACACTGATGCTAACACATATAGGAGACCTTTCTGCATTCTCGCCAATGACAAACAGTAGTGTTAGCTCCTCCTGAGATAGACTATAAAATGCCTTTATTCTGGATGAGTTAAGGACAAAAGCCACCAAGTCTTTCAAGTTGCCAAACTAATGGAGGTGGAAATATTAAATTATACTTTTGTTATGTGATTTTTAAAAAAGATTGAATGAAGTTTAAATATGCAAACAGAGCCTGCCCCCACCCATAGAGAGGCCAAGAGACCTTGTGTCTGTAACACTGTGGGTATGACACCCACACAGGTCAAGGGGTGAATGGTAGGGACACCCTTGCACCCATACAGACTCGGCAGGCACACTACCCTCTTACCTCTGCCGTTACATGTGGTAGGAAAGGATTGAGTTTTTTTTTTAAATGCTTGACTGTGTCTGCTGTGTTGTAGTCACACACACACACACTCCTGGGAGCCATTCAGTCCTTCAAACAACCCTGTAAAGTGGACCACAGGATATTCGAGGTGGTAGCAGGTTGGCTTGAGCCTACCCTGTCATTTCACCATGGAGATGACAACTCCAAGGCCACAAATAGCTTGGCAACACCCTTCCCTGTGTCCCCAAGCAGAAGCACACTGGCATTTATCGTTTATATCACGGGCAATGCATATGCCTGACTATGGCCTTGGGCAGCCCAAATCAGAGGACCAACTCATCTGTCAATCATCCAGTGTAACTTGCTCCATGAGGAAGGGTCTCTCACTAATGGGAGTGCTGCAAGGATCCTGGGCTAGCTGGCTAGAAAGCTCTAGGGTTCTGCCTCTCTCTGCTTTCCCAATACCACCAGTCTCAGCCTTTTTTCCCATGTGGGTTCTGAGGATCAAAGTTACATCCTCACACCTAGAAGGCAGGCACCTTACCAGATCCACCACACTGCATCCCTTTAAACGTTGTCTATGGCTCCTCTTTTCTGTAACAGCAGATTTGGGTCGTTTCTATAGAAGGCCCACAGTGTGCGGCAGCATAGCTCCCCTTTATCTTTCCAGGGATGAAGCCAAGCTTGCTGGCCATTGCTCTGGCCATGTCACCCTCTTCCCCTCATGTCAGATCCCCTAGACACACTGCCCCTGCCATACACAACTCTTCCGTGTCTCCAGGTAAGAATTCCTACTCGACCTTACTTCAATGTCATTTTGAGGGGGCTCTGCCAATAACCCACCTTTCCAATATCTTTTCCATGCTGGCTGTTCCATGGGTCTTTGCTTTTCTCTGTATTAAGAATGGAAACCCGTGCATGTAGACATCCACCCCAGCCAGCCAAGGTACACAGTAGACGTTCAAGCAATGGACAAGATCCCTTGAAGCCCAACTGAGATCCATTATAGCAGAGACGGTCTCCATGGTTCCTTCCTAAATCACATGATTGTTTGAAACAAATAAACGTGTCATATTCAGAACCACCAGGACCTACATACAAAGAGCAATAAAGAGTTAAAAATAGACTCATAGGGACTGGAGCAGAGAAACAAGGAGATGTTGATCAAAGACGTTACGCTTCCAGATCAATTCTTTAAGAACAAGTAGAAGCAACCCTTGGATAAAGCTTTATTTCTGGTGTTGACTTACTGGAACTCCAGAGAGTTTGCCCATAGATTCACAGTCATATTGGATAGTTGAATTGCAAACCAACCCTCGAAGTCTGCTTAATTAAGAAGACTAACAACCCAGTAGCTATGTGGAAAGGCAGGCATTCTGGGTAGAAGGGAACTTGCTAAGTTCTTTTTCTGGGTGAAGAGATCAGACAGCACATACATTTTTAGAAGTAGGTCAAGAGCAAATCTCACTTTGGCCAGCCTCACCTCCTCTCAGCAGCTCATTAGTTCTCTCTGAGTCCCCATTAGTGCACCATTTCATCTATCAGATAAGATCTCAAGGATTTGCATGTTTAATGGAGTACTTAAGGTAAGCACATATCTAACACAGGTAGGCAGTGGCTCCAAGAAAGGGGACGGGATTAAAACAGATGGGTTGCAAAACACCACACAGTAGAAAGTAGAAAGGGCAGGAACACAGTCAGACTACAGGGTGTGTCCAAGTAGGCATACATGTGTATGTGTGCTAGAAACACATACTTGGGTAATGACCCAGTGTAAACATTATCTAGCACATGCAAAATTTCCTCCCAGTGTTTGTACTCAGCAACATATTTACTGTGGTGATCTTAGACATTGGCCCTGTCCTTTTTTTGCTATGTGATCATGGTAACGTGGACAACCCTCGAGTTCTCTCAACACTGTAAGACTCTTACAATAACCTTGATGTCTCGTGGATTCGGAGGCCCTGGTTTTCAGCATTGGTTTTGCTCTCTTGTCACATCTGTAACAAGGAAGCATGTGATAGTGGGAATGTCATGGTGGCACAGCAGAACCTGTCTCAATGGACAAGAGAGTCAGCTATGTCAGAGTTTGTGATATCCTTAGAAAACAGGGATGCAGTAACCTGTTCCTGGCAAACACTCTTCCTTCATGCACCGCCTCCCAGAAGGGCCATCAGCTGAGGACCAAGCATTAGACACATGAATCCTCTTTGAATGCATCTCCGATCCAAGGTCTAATAGTTCTGTTGCTTTTGTCTAGGAAAAGGCATCTTTAGACCTGTGTCTCATAGAAAGAGCTGGACATCCAGCGACTCACAAACACCCTAGACACATGTCAGAAGAGCCAGCCCATGAAACCCATTCCCTAATGTATATGTCCTCCTGTTTGGGGAGCGTGGTCTTAAATACAGACAACGCCAACGGAAACAATATGCTGTGCAACCATTTCCCATTCACAACAGTTCCACGCTGCTTATGTTGCTTTCAAAGGAAAGCGAAATTGGTTAAATTGGTGTGGGGGGAAAAGGAAAGAAAGAGAAAATGAAATAATCAAAGGATATCTTGGTGACAGAACGCAAAGCCAAGTGCCTGTGTCCAGGATGGCTTTGGCCTTTAGGATGCCCTCTGACTTTGCAGAGCTGGGAGGGTTTCTCATTTCATAACTGCCACAGCTTTGTCCTGTAGATCACAGGTGCCTGTGAACTGCTTGCTCATGCAGACCTTGGTTCCTATGAGTTGTTGGGGAACTGTAGGAGCCAAGCTAGGGTGCGAAGGCCATAGGATCAAGCCCCAAGTGATTGCTCTTGGGAATTATCTGATTAAATAATTCATACATCCACCCACAGGTGCGGGGAACACTGGCTTGATCCTAGAAACTCACAGAACTGTAGTCAGATAGTGTGGTGTGACACCTGATAGAGGACACGCTTCCCCACGACATTGATCCAATAACTAATGAACAGGCGGTTTCATTCAGACACATGTGTTTGTACATTCCCTTTTAACTTAACAAAACTTTTTTACTTCAAGGTAGTTTTATGTCAATATATATATATTGTATATGTATATGTATACATGTATATATGTATACTTATATAATATATGTATATATGTATACACATAATATATGTATATATGTATATACATATAATATATGTATGTATATGTATATATACTATATATATAAAACAGAAAAGTGAATCTTAACAAAGTGAGACCTACTCAGATTTGAAGATACAGTGTTGCTATCCCAGAGGTCACATTATATATGAGATTTCCTGTCTGATAGAAAGGAAAAACAATTGAGAGACAGGGATGGGGAAGAGACTTGAGAATCTGCCCATGGAGGTCTGAGGTGACACAGGACCCTATGGCTGTGAGCAGGGTGTAGTTAGCTCTGATTTGCAGGACGACAGAATCATTTACTGGGATTACATCTGAGAGGCTCCTATGAGAGATCAGAGGTGAACCAGGGTGTTTTACGGCATTTTAGGCAAGCGGCATTTTCTAGAAAGCATAACTAAAAGTACATGGGATCCTTGTGCACGGCAGAGACACAATCAGGTGTATGTGTGTGTGTGTGAGTGTGTCTGTGTGTGAGTGTGTGAGTGTATTTGAGTGTGTGTGAGTGTATGTGTGAGTGTGTGTGTGAGTGTGAGTGTGTGAATGTGTGAGTGTGAGTGTACGTGTGTGTGTGAGTGTGTAGAGTGTGTGTGTGTGTGTGTGTGAAGGTGTGTGTGTGAGAGATGTGTGTGTGTGTGTGTGTGTGTGTGTGTGAAGGTGAGAGAGTGAGATCAGTGCATGACATGACACACCCATATGGGAGCCAAAGGAGGGAGACAGGAGCCCTGCCCTGAACCTCTCTACCATACTCCCTGTAGGGTTGCTCACTGATGGCACAGCCAAGCTGCTAGTCAGCTTTCCATGGGGATCCTCCTGTCTCAGCTCTCCACAGTGCTGGGTTACAGGCATATAGTTGACTTTTTGGGATCCAAACCCAGGTCCTTCTGCTTGCACTGAAGGTGCTCTTGTCAGCGAGCCATGCCTTGGGCCCCATTTGTAGAGGTTTATAGGCATTTTAAATAGCGTGTTTATTAATATGAAAACACATAAACCCAATTCCCTGATGACAAAAATAGAGGTAAATATCAAACCTAAAGATACTTAGTAAATGTCTGTCCCTAGAAGCCAAAGACAAAAGTAGCAAAGGCATCTGAACGGCTTGAGCCAATAGGAACAACTAGAAGGAAACTGTCAGAAACTGGTGTCACACACACCCTGGGGAGGTGAGCAGAGGGGACCACTGAGGTGGGAGTGGAACAAAACCCAGAGAGCACAGCACCTCCCGAAGGCTGAGGCCAGGAGTTGCAACCTGGAGGTGACCAGCAGAGAAGGAGTCAGGGGAACTAAGAGCTCTGTTCCCCAATTCTCTGGTTTCCTGTTTTACCTTGCTGGTGGTCTCCATCAACAAACTATGACAAGGCCCGATTATTCCGAACATCTTTACCAGTGTTCCGAGGCACAGAGCAGAGACAGAGTGGGTGTGTCTGGGATGGTGAGGGGGCTGGGGGTAGAAGAAGGGTAGAACAATTCTGTAATCACCCAAACAGACTGTGTCCCTCTTACGGCTGGTGTTCCAGAAGCTGTGATAAAATAACCTGATAGAAGAAAAGTAAGGTGGGGATGGTTTGGTTTTGCTCACAATTACAGGTTCCGGAAATCTTAACAGCTAGAGCATGAGGGAGCTGGTCCTTCTCCCTCAGCAGAGAAGCAAGCACACAAGGCACTTAGCTTCCTCTGTCTGCTAGTCCAGCCCAGGATTCCAGCCCAGGATTTCAGGACCTCGGACAGGGAACATCATCCTGTGCAGGGTGTGGGTCTTCAAGCCTTCGCTAACACGACCAAAATGATGCTCTCACAGACACATCCAGAAGCGCCTCCCTCAAGTGAGCCTACATTCTGATGAGTTGACACTTAGGACCAGCCATCACAGCCACCACTGTCACAATGAAGCTGTAGAGGGCAGTGTAGAGGAGAGAGCCTCCTTCCAGTGCAATCAGGGAGGCTCATTCTTCCCCCCATGAACCCTTGAAGACATCACACCATCACAGAGGAGTCCAACGCTAGGGGCCCCCGTCACAAAACCGTCTAGATGCAACAAGGCCACAAAAAAGTCTTACAAGCATGCTATTCGTTCCAAACCTCATAATAGCATTCATCCTACACAAACCACAAAGAAATACAGTTGAATATGGATGAATTTGAATAATTCAGCCCATACGTGCAAGATGCAAATGCTTTTTATAGGTACATGCAGAATCTAACTTTTTTCTTCCACGTCCACGGGTTATTTGCAAATAAGAATCATAAGTCATACCCAAAACAAATTCAAAATGCTGGAGAATAGAAGTAAATCACACACCATTGCCCACAGTTCCGACAACAAGGCAGTATATTCTGAGGCATGGAACGAATGGAGAAATCTAATCTTCCAACTGTTGGGATTTAGAAGAAAATATTTTCTACTGAATGGTGTGGACCACAGAAAACAACACGGACGGTACGGAGTCATTACAGCACAGTGCGACTGGAAGGTTCGTGGGTGCTGTGTGGTGTGAGGTCACAGATTTGCTTCAAGGAATACCCAGAATCATAAGGAATTTTCTTACCCAAAACAGAACAAAACGGCAGGTACGTAGGGCATCCCACATACAAATATAAAAGAGAGAGGTCAAACAGGACCAAGGGAAGCAGAATGAGACAGTTGATAGATATAAAGGCATAAATTAATTTAACAAAAAAAGGTAAAATTAATAAGTACACATATAATTAAGAATATAAGGACAGTTAATGCATTTGGAAGTGCAAATTAATATGCTGGGAAATAAAAAAATTGATAAATGCATAAAATAATTGGCTGTTTGAATAAAACAAACCATTTTATTAATGGAAAGGAAGAATGCATTAGTGTACTAACTTACGGATGTGAAAAATATAGCTGGTTCTCAAAAGAACATTTGCTCAAACATATGCTAATTGATCTGAGACTAGAATAGACCATTTCCTATAAACAGAAAGCGCTCGGCTGCAAACGGACTCCACCAAAGATAGAAATCTTAAACAGAGCCAAACCGAGAAAGAAATGGAGAAAGTTGTCAAATATATATTTCTCAACAGAGTCCCAGATAATTTCATGCATGAATTCGTTTGGAACTTCTAGAAACAGATAATTCATGAGCTTTTCAAATTGTCCCAAAGCATGAAGTTAGAACGGACGTTTCCTAATTCTTTTTTTTTTTTAAACCCCAGTAGCCAAACTATGTGGGGTAGACAGGGAGAGCACTGAAACCAGAGGCTCTAAGCCACTTCATGACTAGCGATTGAGAAGTCACAGAATATCAGCAAATAAGATTCACAGTGCACTGAGAAAAAGAATTCACTGGACTAGTGGGCTTTAGTTCAGATTCCAGAACAATACACTATCAGGAAAATAGCATACTGATTCTGCATATGAGTAAGCAGAAAACGAAGTAATAAAATGACAAAAGTCAAAGACCTAGTCATGGCCCCCAGCACATAGTTTATATGTGCTAACACATGGATGCTATGACGTGTCTCCCCCACTGTAAAGTAGTTCTTGCTAGCAACATTGTTAGCGGGGCACACGTAAACATGATTCTCAGTCGCTGAATGACTAAATCACAGTGAGTGGTTTCTGTGTCATGAGCTTTTGATTTGTAGAACAAAAGGAATACTTAGTACTTTCTCTAAGGCAGAAAACAAAAATCTGAACTAGTACTTTCTCTAAGGCAGAAAACAAAAATCTGAACTAAAACGGTGTGGAATTATGAGCTTTGTGAACACAAATGCACAGACCCTAGCCAGGCATCGACTCTGTGACCCTGACCAGCACTCAAATCTGTATAATTCTCAGGCTTTTGTTAAAGAAGTATGGGGTGAAAAACTCTGTTTTTAGGTTATCTTTTTTTTTTTTTTTTTTTTTTCTTTTTTTTTTGAGCTGGGGACCGAACCCAGGGCCTTGCACTTCCCTAGGCAAGCTTATGAGCTAAATAACCCCGTTTTTTAGGTTATCTTAATGACCATAACTAAGAACGGCAGACTCTTTTGTACACAGCAGGCACTCAAAAGATATTGTCTTTCGTGTCCTTGTTATATAGTTGCCCTAATTCAGTGTATACCATTGCACTTGAATCTGAATTTAGAAACCGCGTGTGTTTAAAGACCTCGGCCTACTTTGCCATGTCTGTTTATGACAAAACATAGTAAGTAGAAAATAGTTTTCCATTGTAAAGTTATTCTTATTTGGAAAAACAGAAATTCGTAATATAGGACCTAAGGTGCTATTAGTTTCTTTGACACACTCTGCCACGCATGGCATCATGCTTTGAATTGTAACTTCGGAATGCATTCTGTAAACAAATGTGCAAGTCTGGTCCAGGGTGAAATGGCTGGAGAGACTGTACCAGAGGCAATTAGCCCTTCCCTCTGTGCCCAGAGCTAAGTCAGTGGGACTTAGCTTCTGGTTGGTGCTTCTTGTTGTCCTAGGTATGTCATATGCGAATGGTCACAGGCTAACAGACAGAGCTGAGCCCTGTGGGGGACACTTTCATTAATTTGTCTATATCACAGGGGATGGGGTGAAAGCTGGACAATGGGTCTGTTAATTTGACCAAGGTAGGCAAGGTAACTGTAGGTTCGAGGTTCCTCAGTGACAGCAAAAAAAGTCTCACTTGCACTTGGTCAAATGAACACTTGAATTCACCAGTGACCTTAATCACAATTCCCAGGGTTCCAGTTTCCATTAAGCTCATAAAAACTGGGGTCCCCCACTAACCCAATGAAGCTTACACCAGTTTAAGTTCTCAGAGTTGCCCACAGTTAAAGTCGGCTGCAATTAAACACAAGATTATTGTCTAAAAGCCCATTAGCATCCTTGTTTGGTTGCTGAATTTCCTTCCATTAATATGTTCTTAAGGTACTTGCAAATTCCTCCTTCCAAGCTAATTTAGGAAACACATTTAACCCGGAGCAGGCCATTGTAAAAGCGTCACTCTAATCCTGGTCTTTCATTATCTCCCTAATAAACAGTGCAATTGGTAGGCACTGAGGCCACTGCAGTTCAGTCTGAAGGCAAGCCTTACATATTGAAGGCTTTGAGACGTCTCCTGGAGCCCAGTGGCTTCCTCTTGGAAGGAACCGCTGAGAAAGTTTTAACCGGTAAGCTTCCTTCCCCTTCCCTTCTGCCCAGTCGCTTATTACCCTCATTTGAAAAAAGAACATGTACTGGGTCACGTCCTGAACAATCAGACATAATTTCAGGAACCTTAACAAATAAATCAAGGAGTCTGTCACATCCTGTTTCCCTAAGTTGGCCGTGTGGCTACTTTTATTAAATCACTTAATATGCATGTGCTCCGTAAGAGGCAAATAAGACACGTGCGTGCCGTCCGCTGTGCCCAGGGTGTCATTTGGAGAATCGACAGCAATTAAATCTAATTGCCCTCCCTTTCAACTACAGAAGCATGAAAAAGTCCCATAAACTTTATTTTAATTGTAAGTCAATTACATTGTCAAAGCACTGGAAAAATATTAAATGGGATTGACAGAGACATCATCCATGCTTTGTGTACCCTGAGAGTTACCAGGCACAGGTTATTTTTTTTATGCACAGTCAAGCTGGAATGGGTTGCTGTTCTTGCTGCTGTGACAAGGTATCTAAAAAAATGTTCAGGAAGGAAACATTTACTTTGGCACGCCATGGAAGGATTAAGTCCTGTCATAGTAGACAAGTTATGGTGGCGGGAGTGTACACAAATTGTGTCTTCTGCCAGGAAGAAGAAAGGGATGGATGATGGATGGACGGATGGATGGATGGATGGATGGATGATGGTGAATGGATGGATGGGTGGATGGATGATAGGTGGATGGGTGGATGGGTGGATGGATGATGGGTGATGGGGTGATGGATGGATGGATGGATGGATGATGGGTGGGTGAATGGATGGCTGAATGGATGGATGGATGGATGGATGGATGGGTGGGTAGATGGATGGGTGAGTGGATGGATGGATGGGCGAATGGATGGGTAGACGAGTGGATGAATGGATAGGTGGATGGATGATAGGTGGATGTATAGATGGAATGAGTGGGCAGATGGATGGATAGACAAACAGATGGATGGATGACTGACTGGATGGATGGATGGATGGATGGATAGATGGATGGATGGATGGATGGATGCAGGTGCTCAGTCATCTTTCGTCTTTATTTGTTTCAGAACCCCAGCCTATGGGATTATGCCATCCATATTTAAGGCAAGTCTTAATTGATCTAATCAAGGGATTTTCCTGCAAACATTCCCAGAGGTTGGTTTCTGTGATGACTCTAAATTCCGTTGAGCTGACAGTCAAGACTAACCATCCAAAAACTTAATCTAAAGTACCCATCCTCCCCATATTTGAACTAACACCAGTTATTAATGGCAATACAATGGAGTGTTAAAAGACATCACTAGTCAACAGGAGAAAAGATGACATATTACTGCATCTCCACTACCCAAGGCAAGGATCAGAGGCTGTCTTGGTCTCACATAACCATCCTGCTTGATAATATGACCAGAAATTGCAGAGATGGACTTTCATTTCCGTTCTTCAGTTTCCCCTTGGTTGACAAAATAGCTTGCATAATGGTTCTAAGGATGTGTGACTGTGTGATTGGGCGGTTCTGAGTAAACACCACCCAAAGAAGTCAGGGAGAGTCAAGGGATGCTGGCCCCCAATGCTGCTCCACCCCATAAGTCTGGTGTTATCCATAGAGGAAAGATGACTGGGAACTGAAAAGAAAAATATTGCTTTGACTAAAATATATTTGGGGGAACCTCTATTACTGAAAGGCATCTTCTCCCCAAGCACCTTCAAGTATCTGGTGTATTTTTGTAGGTAAAATAAACTATGCTTCTAGAAACAATCCACAGGTTTGTCATGAAAGTATTATTAAGGAAAAATTTTGGTATATCCCACACTTCCTTTTCTTTTCTGTTTTTAGAACTCACATAGAGAATTATTATCTGTTCCTAGCATCGAGAATACTTACAACTTCTCTGTGCAACATTTTCAATTTTATTTCTAAATCGTGGGATTTGGATACCAGATCATGCTCCTCCCCATTTTATTTACGAGAATACTAATATTCTGGGCAGATAAATGTATAAGGAATTTGTGTATGTGTGCTTTTTAAAAGACTATTGTGGGGCCTGGAGAGATGTCTCGGTGGTTAAGAGTACTTGCCCCTCTTACAGACGATATGGATTTGGTTCCTAGCAACCAAAGACTCTCTAGACATCAGAAAGCTGTTGCCTGGCATGGCGTGCACAAGAAAAAGGAGGAAGATCCACTCTTTGCACTGGGAACAAAGTCTAATTAGCAGGTTCTTGAAATGACAAGAAATATATGCAATACTTTTTTTTTCTTCTACTGCATCTAATTTATCATACTTTTAATAAAGACTAAATAAGAACAAGTTTATCTTTGGTATTCCCAGTTACTCATTAATGCCAAAGTTCAATCTTTGAGGGTTGTATGGAGTCCTGAAATAATAATATTCTCTCTTCCCAGGCATTTAAGCAAAAATTTAATAATCACTCAATGGGAGATTAAAACAGAAGTGCCCCCACTGCACAGATACACACAGCTTTACAGTCACCCTTGTAGAGAGAGAGCCACGCCTAAGCACAGTCACAGTCTGCAGATGGTAGGAAGAGTAGATTAGCTTCAGTGTCAACGTAGCTGGGAAGGTGAGAGACAGCTCAGTGGCTAAGAGCACTTTGGTGCCCTTGAAGAAAACGAGAGTTCTGTTTCCAGAACCCATGTTGGCTGTCTCACAACTGCCTGTGACACTAGTTTTAGAATATCCAATGCCCCTTCTGGCCTCTACGGCACAAATCTGTACCTATGTGCACACAGAGAAAAAGAAGAAGGGGAGGAGGAGGAGCAGGAGGAAGAGAAGAGGAGGAGGAAGAGAAGGAAGAGGAGCAGGAGGGTGGAGGAGGAGGAGGAGGAGGGGAAGATAAATCTTAAGCAAGATTTCTTTTGTTACTGTGATAAAAGACAATGGCTAGAAACAATTTAAGGAGGGACAAATTTATCTGTCTTGCACTTTCAAGTCACAATCTACCACTGAGGGATATAAAGGCAAGAAAACAAGACAGGGACCTGCTAAGACCCACAGAGGAACACAGCTTGCTGACCCACGAGTTTATGTTCAATTTGTTTGCTTCTATGTCCCAGGCCCACCTGCCTAGGGACGGTGCTGCCCACAGTGGGCTCAATGCTCCCACAGTAAACAGCAACCCAACAATCTCCCAGAGACATTGTCCCGGACCAATCCGATCCCAAGAAATCCTTCAATTGAGGTTCCCTCCTACCATGTGACTCTAGGTTGTGTACGGTTGACAATAAATCTAACCAGGGCAGTAGGATGTGATTCTCACACCAGGTGGTGAATTTAATTGAACCAATCTGGAATGCATTTCATTAAGTGTTTTCAAGGACTTTGATTGATAGGTACCCTTCTTTCTAATTCCAGGGAGTAAATGGTATTATCGATAGAGAAAAATACAGCAGAATATGCGTCTTCTGAGAAGGCCATTGCTACCTTTAAAGAAAAATCTTTGTGGTGGAATTAGAGTCATTTGTTTCATAAGGGCGGGATGAGACGTATCGGCTCTGGAGTGTTGATAATGCTTCTTAGCACTGATCTGAAAATGATAACAACGAAAGGCGGCTATGACCTTGAGCTCCGAGGACATGTCAGACCTGCCTCCAAGGACCTGCAATGACCCTGAGCTCCAAGGAGCACGTGCTGAGCTGCCTTCCAAGGCCTGTAATTTGTGTGCATCATTTGAAACAAGATGCTCCGAATTCTTTATCCCTAACTTGAGGTCCTCTCTACAAATGTGTTCATGGTACCCAGGATGGAGGATCGCCATTTAACGCCACTCATCCAGTTTTTCAGTTTGGAAGGATCTGTGTCTTCTCAAACAGGGCAAGGGTCAGCCACTGTTTTTAAGAGAAGGAAACCAGAACAGAACTAAAGATGCTGGTCTCAGAGTGTGGCCTATGGGTGGCTGTAGGCAAGGGTCTTTCAGGTAGACGGTGAGGCTGAAACCTCATTTTCACGTTCCTAAAACGCCATCGTTTTTCCCATACCACCTGCACCTTCGCCGATGATACAAAAGCAACGGAGTCGATACAGGAGCCACAGGTCAAGGTGGGGAATCAAACTGGACCCAGAGCTTCTAAGTCCCTCCCATCCCAGCTCTTGGAGCTGGTAAAATGTATGCACAGGTGTGATGTTATCTAGTACATATCCAGTCCTCATACCTGTTTCCTGGCGTGCTGAAATCCTTGGAAAGGGTGTGTTCGAATGATGGTGAGGTCATTAGAGGCTACCAGCTCCATGTTGGCTCCCACACAGGATCTGATCACCAGTGAGACTGAGGTGTCCATGGTGGGACGTCCAGCACTGTCGTTCATCTCCAGTAGGGATGAGAAGGACTGGATGTTGGAATGGTCAGCACCGGATACTTTGCATCTTGTACATGTCGTTTAAAAGCAGACTGTAGCACGCACAGTGACGATCCATATACACCTGGAGCCTATCAATACAAAGCAGGCATTGGCATTCCATCAGAACCTATGGCCCTTCAGACAGATCTGCTTTGTCATAACTTTAAGTTCCCCTCTACCTTCCCCGAGTGAAGGAATGTGCTTAGCGGGAAAGCTCCCTCTATATCAAGGGTTTCCTCGCTTCTCTGGCGAATGTGTTTGCCATTGGGAAGAGATTTGGTGACAGTAGCTGCTTTCACATTTTCCACCTTATCCCTGTCCCTCACAGCCATCTGTTTTCCACCGGACCCTCTACACATTTTGGCAGGTGAGACACACACCCTGCGCATATTTCTCTTCCCTAACTCACTCAGAGTTTCATTTCTCTATCAAGACCGGTAGCCCTGCTGGTTCCACTGTCTGGAAAGCCATTGCCAGGGAGGCCTGGCTTCTTTTGTGCATTTAAACAACGCCTTCGTAGACCGTCCAGCCTCAGGTGGCAGACTCTCAGAACGCAGTAACTCTGAAGAGTCACAGTATTTTCAGATTACTATTCAATAGCTAAATTCATCAGTCATATTAATACTACTTATTTATTTATTTTCCTTCCAACAATATAACTTTCAGTGATCCGTCAAGTAATAAATATAAAGGCCTAAAAGCTTCCCACTTCGCCATCTGTAAGCAATCGCGATGTCGTTTTTGTATCTCGTCCCGAATTAGATCTAGGCCTTCTCTCCTTTCCTTTGTCTTAGCAAAGGAAGCAGAAGAAGCCATGGAGGGTCTGTGCTGACTCACCACCATCCCTGCCTTGAAGCTCTGCCTTTACAAAGATCAAAAAAATCCCAGGAAGAGCAGAAGGAAGAAACACAGAGAAGACCATTGAGCCCATCTTGGATCAGTCAACAGGCCAACCAATCCCATCCAAAACTCGCTGAGTGCCTTACCCCATCTGCAGCTGACTGGAAGTTCTGAGAGAGCCCAGATGGAAGCAGCAGGCAGCCCAGGTGTCCTACAAACCCACAAGCCAGAATCCACCCTGCGTTCCCACATAGCTTTAGATTTCCAGATAATACACAGCATTAATTCATTAATAGGCAACAGATTCCACCACTCTATTTGAAGCCCCGAGAGTGATGCTCTAAATGAAAACAAAAAGATATACAAACGTATCTGTCGGATGTGAGGGAGGACTGAGACAAAACAAAGCAGTGAGCTGCAAAACTCCTTCTTCATGCCGTAGCCCAATTACATTTTCCCTACTTGGGTTAGAACTAAACTAAATGATACAATAAGTTTGCTCATGCAATTAATTTAGCTCTTCTGGGCATCCACACCAATTACTGGAAAAGACAAAACCAACATTAGAACAGACATCACTACTAAATAAAAGGTATTCAAATATTTATATCCTTTCTCTCTCTCTGCACAGTCTATAAATACACAAGCCCAGACAAGCTTTTATTGGAGTGGGCTGACTCTGGCTGCAGGGAGAAGACAAGTGTTGTTTTCAGTCTCCCTTTGAGCTGCAGCTCGGGTAGAATGGAGATGCCCCGCTCAGTTTCTGTCTAATCATTTATTGGGATGCCGATGGGAAGGGAATACATCTCGGAAACTTTGACCAGATCAGTTTAGTTTTTCCATTTTCACAGCAGGGGAAGCTAGCTTGGGGTTTTCAGTTTTGCAGATAATCTTTCTGAAAGTGAGCACGGTAACCAGCTAAGTCTAAACGATGCTAAGAGCATTCAGATGCTCTTGAAAAGGGACCCAGAGCTGCACAGATCTCTGCCTTTACAACACCACATCCATCTGCCGTCCGGCTTCCTTTTCTCCTGGTCCTGGCAGAGAAACTGAACATTCTCCGTATTGTACATGAACAAATGGACTGACTCACAGAAAACGTGCCTCCCCTTGAAGCTGGACGATTGAAGTGACTGCTTATGTTCTCTCTGTTACCTTTGGGGGGAAAATAGTAAAATTAAAGAAATGGAATTGTTAGGACACTAGGAATAAAGGGACAGCATTATTCAAGAGATCACGGGGAGTGCGTGTGTGTATAACAGTCTTCACCGGTCTATCTCTAGGCCCAGAGTTTATTTCTTCACTCTTTCTTCCTCTCCTCACATCCTCCTCAGGTAGTCTCACCCCCTCTGTTTCCAGTTTGTCCCTTTTGTGTGTGCTTGACCTCCCCTTTTCCTTTCTTCTTTCTCCCACCTTCTCCTTCTTCATGCTTCCACTCCTCTATATCCTTCTTCCCACATTTCTTTTCCTTTTCCTCTTCCTCTTCCTCTTCCTCGTCCTCCTCCTCCTCCTCTTCCTCTGCCTCCTCCTCCTTTCTCATTCTTCTATTCTCTCTATTGACCTCATTCTCCCTTCTTCCTCCTCCTCTTCCTCATCCTCTTTCTCTCCCTCCTCCTCTCCCTCCTCCTCTCCCTCCTTTCCCCCTCCTCTTCCTTCTCCTCTTCCTCCTCCTCTTCCTCTCTCATTCTTGTCCTTTCTCATTCTTCCCTTTTCTCTATTGCCCTTATGCCCCGCCCTCTCCTCCACTCCATGTTCTCTTTGGTCCCACACCAGCCATTCCTCAAACATTAGAAACAGAAGACCATTTTTAAAAACTTCTCCTTTCACATTCACTCCAGCAGGACCCATCTATTATTTTTTTTCTTTTTCTAACTTACATTAGTCAGGGGGTTAGTTCTATTTAAAACTTAATTTAACATAAGCAAAATAAGTAAAATGATAGGAATATAGTTCCCCACATGCTTATAAAATTAAGCTCGCTAATAGTGAAGCAACAGACAAACGTGAACCATCTAAGGAATTCATAGGTTCCTTTAAACCTAAATGCTAACTGTCAATGAGTAAAGCACTGTGGAAATAAATGGTGTTCATTCTTTAAAAGAGAAGAACACATAAAGTTTCCAAAAATGCACTGGTGATTTCTCTTGTTACGTAGCTCTGAAAGATTCTTCAGCTATGGAAAAACATACATTGGATCAGAAGAAAGAATAACGAATGGACATTACCCCCTTAGTAGTAATAAAGATTACACAAACATATAAAACATGCTACATGGATATGTACATGTCAGATAATTCCCTTGGAGAAATACGTTCCGGTTATAAGACTTGAACTAGAGAAATGTAACATCTCAGCGTTATCTACTTAGTGGCTGATGGAAGCTTGCACTCCACCCTGTCGTGTACTTTGTGGTATCCCGTCACTAGAGCAACGACGCCTCCTGCAAGAGCCCTGGTCTATCTAACGAACCCCCAGTCACAGAAGTTGCTCCAACAGAAAAACACAGCCAAGTGGCACAAATGGTGACCTAGCTTGTTTTCTGCTGCTGTGATAGGTCTGACCAAAAGCAACCCAGGGGAGGAAAGGGTCTAACCCACCTTCCTTCCATGTCTCACAATCTGTCATCCCGGAACTCAAGGCAGAAGCTTGGAGGAAGAACCTAATGCAGAGGCCATGGAGACGCACTCTTCACAGACTTGCTCTCAGGCTGGTATCAAGCTTCCTTCTAACACAGCTCAGGAGCAGATGCCTGGGGATGGTACCACCCTTCAACATCAGTTAGCATTTATGAAATGTTCCACAGATGGGTTCACAATCCAACCCCTGCCTGGGTGTCTGCATTATGTCAAGCTGACAACCAAAATCAGTCATCACGGATGGATAATTTACCTGGCATTAACCTGGAAGACAGGCTTATATGTAAAACAAGTAAGAGAGATTCAGAGGCTCATTTCAAGGAGTTGGCTTAGGTGATTGTTGAGTCTGGGTGGGTGAGCTCAGAACATAGCTAGGCAGCTAACAAGATGGCCTAGGACTCTTGGATATGGGTGAAAGCTCCTACTGTATGCTAATCAAGTCATTTGCGTGGATGTGGGTGAAAGCTCTTACTGTGTGCTACTCAAGTCACTTGCTTGAATGTGGGTGAAAGCTCCTACTGTGTGCTACTCAAGTCACTTGCTTGAATGTGGGTGAAAGCTCCTACTCTGTGCTACTCAAGTCACTTGTTTGGATGTGTGAAAGCTCCTACTGTGCGCTACTCAAGTCACAGTTGCTTGAATGTGGCAAAAACTCCTACTGTGTACTGCTCAAGTTACTTGCTTGGATATGGGTGAAAGCTCCTACTGTGCACTACTCAAGCTTGGTTGGATATGGGTGAAAGCTCCTACTGTGTGCTACTCAAGTCACTTGCCTGACCGAGTCAGGCCCACCAGTTACCTAGTGTACTACTGTCCCTTCCTTTAAGTCAGTGGACTATGGACCTTTTTTGGTCTAATGCATTGTCACAACAATCCTAAACGTTCATTGGCGGTTGGGGCCAATGACTTCACCCTATCACAAGGACAGTGAACTTCAACAGCCTTTAATCACACAGTGTAACAAGGGAACCTTAAACTCAAGTATTTTGAACTAAATGAAACAAAATGTTACAAAAGCTAAAGTTAATAAGGAGATTTGGTGGAAGACACAGTGTGGGGCCAGAAGCTGAACTCCCTTCTCTTTTTTTTTTCCTGGCATCCTGCCACAACTCTGAGGGAATCCAAGGATTTTGTTTGTTTGTTTGCTTGCTTGCTTGTTTGTTTTAGAGAAAGAAATACCATCAGTTTTAAAACACATTATTATCCCCATCATAACATTCTTAACAAATATCAGGCTTGTATTGAGTTAAGCAACACTATTTCACTCTGTATGAAAATGTTCTCAGTACATCAGGTAAGGGGAGCCAGCTAATAAATAACCCATTCAATTCTGTACAATAATAAATACAGTTCATGGAAGTATATATGTCAAACTTTAAGAGCACTTATTTCTAGATAATAACTTAGTAGGTAATTCTTAATTTGTGTTTCTTTTTAGTAATTTCTAGTAGGTATTACAACCACATCTTGGTTTTGAGGTTAAGAAACCCTAATTAGGGACTATTGTAATATTCAGGAATAAAGCAAAATACAAAATAAATAATGTTGGATAAATGACCCATTCAAAGGACCTCTGCCTATAACCATTCGTCAGATAACTCCTAACCTGTAATGTGATCACTCTCTTCTTAGGCAACGGAATAAAATTTTAGCAAAACAAACCTTCACCCTGCCCTGAGAGAGCTTAGTGGTCAAGAGGAAAATTATTTGGAAAAATAAATAAATAAATTCACATGAAAACGCTGGAGGAAAACAGGTGGTTATTTTTAGATGAATTTGCTGTAACTAAAACACTCAGTGGTTGTCTGTGTTGTGTTTGTGTGTGTGTGTGTGTGTGTGTGTGTGTGTGTGTGTTGGTGTGGCATATATATATATAATGTGCTCTATGTACTGGTGTTGGCTGTGACATCTCAAGGTATCTTCTAAAGTGAAGGGGACGAGATTCCAGGAGGAAAAAATACCTAGAAATGCCTGAGAGTGCCCAAACGTTCTCCAAGAAATATTGAACACATTTGAACCGCTGCAAATGAATCCTGGATAATTGTCTGGGGCGCTCAATGGTGCGGCTGCAGACATTTTGGGTTTTCTAGAGTTTTCCAATGTGTTCGTATCAGTCATGCCTTTTACCCCCGGAAGCTGAGAGATAAATCTGACAAGCCCTGGATAAACGCTGGCTGAGACTCTACCGATCCTGGGCGTGGAGGCTGACATGACTTACATCCTGCTATCAACCGGGCTCCCATTAGGCAGCCTCTGCAAGGAGTCCGGATAGATCAGCGCGTCAGGCTTGAGGCGTGGCGATAACTCAGATGAGTTGAGGTGAAGCTGCCTCGGTTCAGACACTCAGGAGAACACAGCCGTGCACAGATTTCTTTCCAACTGTTGGGACCGTGAGAGGCGGAGGAGAGCTTTGAACTCTGCTGCGTTGCACCAGGCCACACAACTGGCCAACCGTTCTTTCCTCTCTAAGTCATTGATACCCCTCTGGGACGCAGAGATGGGGTGAGGGAATCGGTATAATCAAAACACGTCATATACACGTTTGAAAGTTTCGCAAGTGGATTCATTTATTTACTCGCTTGGTTATTTCATTCATTTGAGTGTTTCATCTGCATGTCTGCGTGGGGACACCACGTGTGTATAGTGCTCCAGGAGGCCAAAAGAGGGCATTGGATCCCGCGAAGTGGGAGTTACCAGAGAGTTTTGAGCCTCCTTGAGGGCGCTGGGACCGGAAGGCCTATCCTCTGGAACAGTAGCCAGTGCTCCTAACCATGGAGCCGTCTGTGGAAACCCTGAAACCCATTTTTTTATGTAGAAATAACATATGCAAACAAAAAGCATTTAAAGAAGATTGCTAAGAAAGCCAATGGATGATGAGCAAAAGTAGACCTGGAGGGAGGTATTTCTCTATGTCAGTGCTTCATGGACACGGTGATAGTGAACACCCTTGTCCCCATCTACATCTTAGGTCCTGTCACCTCTCCTGTAGTTGTAACAGAAGGAGACACTATACCCTTAGAACAAGAAAAGACCAAATTGGGAGACAAATTATGACTTTTTACCAGAAAGCATCCAGGTACCTATTGTCTCATCAATAACCAAACAACAGTCCTTGGGGGAAAGTCTTCATTTTCCTCTTAAGATGCCTTTTGTGTGCCTCGGGATAGACAACCCTGTCTTGGAGTGCGGGTGGCCATCCTACAGAAGACTCTAGAGTCAGGTATGAGGAAATCAGGGTGATGTGGGGAACCATGCCATCCTTATGACAGTGAGGAAGAAAGCAGCTTCCTCTCGAGTACACTGCATGGAGGAGAATATTGGACATTGGGGCTAAAGCTATCAGACACAACGAATTGATTTTACCAACAGTCAGTGAGCTTGGGGGAGGCCTCTATGTCTCTGAGGAAGTCACAGACCCCGCTGCCAGCCAGCAGAAGTTCTCTAAACCTCTAGGTAGCTGAACTGTTCTGCATTCTCTCTCTCCCAGGGCACTGTCACCATAAACTGTAGGTGTGAGGGTTTATTGCCCATCAGTGCAAACCTAATGCCTCTCCCTTGTTCCCTCCTGTTTTCTCAGTCCAGTTAAATGAATGATTTTCTTTGTCCATGGTCACAATTCTAACTATGCTGTGTCCAGACCTGAGGCCACCATCAAACCAGTAACTGGGGATGGAGAGGTAGCTCAGTGGTCAAGGATGTATACCTCTTTCAGAGGACCCAAATTCAATTTCCAGCACCCATTCTGTCTATAATTCCAACTCCAGGGGATCCAATGCTCTCTTTTGACCTCTGCATTGGCTTCTGCATGTACTGCATCCGCGTGTGTGTGTGTGTGTGTGTGTGTGTGTGTGTGTGTGTGTGTGTGTGAGCGCACAAGGCACTGTTTAGGGACATAGTGTTGCTTAGCATGCCAGTGGGGACCTGAGTTCTATCCCCAGCATTTCAAAGAAAAAGAAAGGAAGGAAGAAAGGAAGGAAGGAAGGAAGGAAAATAGACTAAACATAACTCCCTTGGGACAAATACCTCACAACACAAACCTATTAGGAGATTACTAAAGTTAGATCCCTCAACTAAGCTATCTAAATAACAAATCCTACGACTGATAACTCAGGTTAAAGGATCTCCCTACTCTTTGCAAACAATTCATCTCATACTTTGTTCTCTGTTCTCGTTTAAAATTAACCTTTCCATCAACTGCACAAATGGGAAGAAAGGGAAGATTCGTTATCATGCATGAGGAAATAGAAGTTTAGACAAATGTCGTGTGATGAGGGACACTCTTGTTAAGGAGCTGTCCAGGTCTAAAGCCTTGTGTGTGGTGTTTTGAAGGAGAATAGTAGGCTCATAGTCTTGAATACTTGGCCGTCAGGGAGTGGCACTTCTTGAAAGGCATTAGGAGCTGTGGCCTAGATTAGGTGTGACCTTGTTGGAGAAAGTGTGATGCTGGAGAACGGGTGGGGTCTTGGGGGTGGGGGGTGTCCCTCTCTTCCTGCTACCTGATGCAGATAAAGAGCACTCTGCAGTAAAACATTGATAAGACACCCTAGCACCTCGTAAATCAGCTGCTTATAAAACATAGACCCGGACAGCTAGGGAGATGGCTCAGCAGTTAAGAACTTTCATTGACTGCATATTCCGAATACATAGACTCCATTCCTACCACACACAAGGCAGCTCTAATTCCAGTGCCAGGTGATGAGACACCTCCTTCTGTCCTCTGCGGGCACCAGGGACACACGTGGCACACGGACATATAATGCAGGCAAAACACCCACATCCATAATAAAATAAAATAAAAAATAAATCAACAACACGGGTTAGAGCATTAGCCTTCCTGTAAGCAGCCTCCTTAGCCTGTGAGGTGAATTCCCAATCCCACGCAATGTCTTTTGTCTGACTGAACAACAGATGTCAGCAATCCTTGCTTGTTTTCCCCACGCCTAGACTCCCTAGTCTCTGGCTTCCTAAATGATTCTGCTTATGTTATCACTTCATAACATGTTTACATAGTTAACAGTAAGAGGAGAGGGAGGGAGACGGAAGATGGAAACCCACAGCTGGTGTGGGGATTCGCAACTGGAGAGGCAGTCACGTGGCTCGCTGGCTGCGTGGCTTTGTGCTGCTCCTGCCTGCCTGGGCTTTAGCGGTTCCACAGCTCACTCCAGCCTCCACCTCTCAATTCCCCAGATCCCTGCCTAGGCAGAACCGGGCACTGTATCACTTTTCCAACGTCAATAAAGCAGGTCCAATTTTCCTCGGCTGACGAGGGCCTGATAGATCTGATGACCTTTCGCTGGGATGTCATTTACAAGTATGATTAAATTATTCTCCATGGATGAACTGATACCCCCAGGCTGACAGATCTCTCTCAGAGGTGGCAGGATGTCTCTGGCTGTCCCCTCTCTCACCTTTCTTGATCTGTAGTGGTTCTTGTTTCAGTGGCTCCCGAATGATGACCCCGCTGACGGTGAACGTATTTGTTCAGATCCCTTAATGAATACAATTTCCTCGGAACAGATCAACCCCATCTATATGACAATAGTCGAAGAGGCTGTTTGTTTATTTGATCTATTAGAGGGAACCAGGAAGTGAGGAAAGATTCCAGTTAAATTCTCTAGACTCCATGCTCCCGGGAAAGTTAAAAAAAAAAAAGTGACTTTATTTTTTAGCGGCCTCTATTTGCAGTGGTAAATTCTGCACATACGTTATCTTACCAGATCTTGATAACAGCTTGTGAAATATATTACTTGCATGTAGTTTATAGTTGAACCTTTTGTGTGTCGAACACCGTGAGATGGTCCAGGGAGAAGACAAATCCTATTCTCGTTGAATTTCCTTGCTGTGGTCATCTTCATTGTCTACTTGACCAGACTTGGAATCACGTAGTAGACACGCCTCTGGAAATGTCTGCAAGGGTGGGCATTCCCAGGGTTATCCGAGGAGGGAAGACACACCCTGAATGTGGGTGTCAACATCCTATTGTCTGGGGCTCTGGGCTTCATAGAACGAGGAAATGAGGAAAAGGAGAGAACCCCAGTGTTCCCCACTCTCTGCTCCCTAGTCTGATGAAACAAACATCAGGAGTCCAGGTCTCCTGCCCCTTTTGTCATGGGTGTGGCCATGCCTTCCTCTTAGCGATGAACTGTGCCTTCTTACCGGGCCAGCCAAATAATTTCTTAAGATGCTTTGTGAGGTGTTTTGTCCAAGTAACGAGATTTAATACATTTCCATGCAAACCGAGACATAGACTTATATAAAGTAAGCCCCGCCCCCACGGGTCCTGATCTGTAGTCAGAGCATCCTGTAAGTTTGATAAGTGTTAAATCGGTCAAACAAAAAGAATAGGCGAGGTATGTCTTACTGTTTCCCGACTTAAACTTTATTCTATAGCCCATTTTTAGGAAAGAAAAAGGAAAGAAAGAAAAATAGAGAAGGAAAACAAGTGGGAAACAGAATGAAGATTTGCAGTTTCTGTGTGAATCTCTAATTTCTGATGGCACCTCTCTCTCCCTTGTCACCAAGCAGTGAACTGAAGTCATCTCTGGGCGTGCTGTCCTAGATGAAAAGTCAACCTAGTACTTCTTCTGCCTAAATTCAGCTAACGTCCTGCCTTAGAAAATGAAGTTTATTGAGACAGCAAGCTCAGTTCCTCATAAGTTGTGCCTTGTGTCTTCAGTGCTACTACAAGTGCAACAGAACTGTAAAATCCCCGAAATGTATAGGCCCTTATGAGCGCAGTTGCAGCCCTCCCTGAAATAAACACAGATCTTAAAACACAGATGCTGTTAGAGTGCCTTGCTTATCACATCTCGAATTTAATAGATGAAAGATCACTGCTTACTAGAGACCACGAAGTAGTTGTGTACTCATTCTTCTGACTTCTGCACACACAGACCTTGATGGAGATGAGGGCAACTGAAGTCAAGGTGAGCTGGACAGGACGTTTGGTACCCTTAGGAGGCTGCTAGAGCTGTTGGGGGTTTATGGATGGAAAAACTGGGTAAGGGGATAACATTTGAAATGTAAAGAAAAAAATCCAATTTAAAAAAAAAAAGACTGTGAATATCAAATCTCAACATTTACAATTAGAAAATTTCAATTTATACTAAGCAAATAAAGGTGGGAACACTTTTGGATTGTATGGAAATTAACACGCCACCGTTAAGACAAAAGAAAATGTCTCATTAGTTAGTGGAACTGTTTGGGAAGGATTAAGAGGTGTGGCCTTGTTGTAGGAGGCATGCCACTAGGGGGTGACCTACTGTGCTTCCTTTCTAT
Source organism: Rattus rattus (assembly GCF_011064425.1). NCBI lineage: Eukaryota > Metazoa > Chordata > Mammalia > Rodentia > Muridae > Rattus > Rattus rattus. The sequence goes on along the minus strand of NC_046158.1, from coordinate 146,360,408 downwards.
GGACCTGAAACTCTACCATGTATCACAAACTTCTTTTCTCTCTGCTTCTTAGAAGTGGTCAGTGAGCTGTCTTAGTTCTGCTACTGCGTAGAGACACCATGACACAGGCAAAGCTTATCAAAGAAAGAGTTTAATTGGGGAGCCTACTTATACTTTTCAAGGGTCAGTCCACAATCAGCATGGTGGGAAGCAGACAGGCACAGTGTCTGTAGCAGTAGCTGAGAGATTTGGATCCACAGGCAGCAGGCAGAGGGCAAGACTGAACCTGGTGTAAGCTGTTGACACCTCAAAGGCCGCCCCCTAGTGGCATGCCTCCTACAACAAGGCCACACCTCCTAATCCTTCCCAAACAGTTCCACTAACTAGGCAGCAAGCTTGCTGACATATGATCCATTCCCAGTCAAAACACTACAGTGAGCCCACATCTTACATTGTACATCTTCTCCAAAATCTGTGATGTATTCCTTGATTATAAAAGAAACTCTGGGAAGTTGATCTTCCTCAGAAAGCCTTACATGTTTGGGTTACAAATGAGACATTTTCTTTTGTCTTAATGGTGGCGTGTTAATTTCCATACAATCCAAAAGTGTTCCCACCTTTATTTGCTTGGTATAAATTGAAATTTTCTAATTGTAAATGTTGAGATTTGATATTCACAGTCTTTTTTTTTTAATTGGATTTTTTTCTTTACATTTCAAATGTTATCCCCTTTCCCAGCTTTCCGTCCATAAACCCCCTATCCTATCCTCCTCCCCCTTCCCGTACGTAACCACCCACCCCTTCCCATCTCCCTGCCCTGACATTCACCTACCCTGGGGGGTTCAGCTTTGGCAGGACCAAGGGCTTCTCCTCACATTGGTGCCCAACAAGGCCATCCTCTTCTACATATGCAGCTGGAGCCATGGGTCTGTCCATGCGTACGCTTTGGATGGTGGTTTGTCTGAATGTCTTCCCAGAAATCTGTAACATCATTAGATTTGGTCATTTCTGCCAACATTTATAAATAAGTTGCATTATAACTCAGTTCTGGCCAGCAGTTGCTGCTTGGATCTGTGTGAACAAAGGACCAGACTTTGCATAAGTATTTTTAAGGATTTGACATGACTAATTTCCAATCTTTATTTATTTGCTTTGTTACATGTTGGTAAGCACTTTCACCCAGGATGGCTAGAACTCTCTGTATAGCTGATTTTGAATATCTGATCTTTCTTGCTCTACCTCCCAAGTGCTGGGATCATAGATGAGGGGCTGAGGATTGAACCCAGAGCTTAACACACTTAAGGGCTAGGCAAGAGCTCTTCCGAGTGAGCTCCATCTCCAGTCAAATACTTTGACTGGGTTTTTACTGCATGCCTCTAGTAACAGCAAAATCTATGAGACAGCTCTGTTTGAAGGTTATCAGCTGTTTATCATCCCCGAGTATAGGCTGCATCTCTGCGCTGCCTATGACTGCATTGATAAACTTCTGGCCTCCAATTTTGGATGTGAGGATGAATTATGCATTGTGGGTCTCGATGTATTTAAACGTTTACTTAGAATAACGATTTCCAAGAAGTAAGTTGGTGCTATTCAATAATGGGAGAGACATCACATCCTCACTGGGTCCACAAATCCTATGGGTCTGTTTATCCTACAGTTTGATACCTATCCAAAAGAAGATGGCCGGTCCCCGACCAGCAGGGAGGTGCCAGGGTGGCTAGACTCATAATACAGTTTCCTGAAAATCATGAGTGCCCAGCTGAGTGAGTTTATGGGCTATATTTTATAGTTTTAATTAAACTCATTATTATTCAAATGGAAAAGTGGTTCTAAAGAGACTATAAATTGAAGGTAATGCTTAAGATAGAGACACAAAAAACACAAAAAAGGCAGAGAAAGGCGGGGCTTGCAGCCAAGGCTGCTGCTTGGTCTGTTACATAACAAGGAGAAAGGGTTAATGGCTTGAGCGCTAACAAGCAGCCCGCCAACCTTTTTCTAAATAAGATGGTTGAAATATCACTTTAATTTTTAAGCAAGAAATCATGCCCTACATGTATGTGATACCATGAAATATTAGCCAATAAGTGTAATAGATGTGTGTATGCACATAAGGTAAGAACTCATCTCACACTCAGGAAGTGCAAACACAAGCATTAAGAAATAATGTAAAATGCCTCCAAAGCTCTCTGGACTATCTGGGGGAAAAACAAACAAACAAACAGAAAGAACAGGTAAAACATAGCAAACTGGGTGTTTGGAACACTGGATTCCGTCACCTCTCAATGGAAACTGAGGTACAGGCTTGATTTAAAAAAAAAAAAAGTGTTTCTTTTCCTTTCTTTAAACCTGTGCATCATACGGAAAAACCTCTATTTGCAAACTCCTCAGCTGCCCACCTGTCTCCTCTGGTCACCCCAAAAGGGAGTAAACCATTTCAGAACTGGGGAAAGAAAAGAAAATAGAAACGTAATCCCCTCTCATGCCAGAGACTCCTGGTTGACTCCCAAGTTATCTCCAGAAATGTATAAGACTCCTGTAAGACACCCCTGCCTTGTCCCAGGAGGCTAAGATCCAGGTGACCTGGGAAGGTCTTCGATCATCTCTAGTCCAGGTGAGCACAGCTCATCTTCTGTGCATGGAAAGAGGAGCTAACCCTAACCTAGATACAGCTTCGTAGGCTCAGCCCCTCCTCAGCCTCCCTGCTAATGGCTTCTTCCTCGTAGTTACTCACTCCTGACTTCTTAGGCTGCACCAGTGTTACTCAGTAGCCTGTTTTATGTTCCATACGAACTATTTCCTGTTTCAGGGCTACGCACATTCTGTCAGCCTTTCCATCCACCTGTGCATTTTGGCAGCAGCCCCATCAGAACCTCTTTTTGTGTGTGTGTGTGTGTGTGTGTGTGTGTGTGTGTGTGTGTGTGTGTGTCTTGCTGTTGTTGGAACAAGGTTTACATTTAGTGGTGTGAGTATATTCACAAAGCTTTTAACCTACACCAATTTTAATTGAAAAAATCTTACAATATATTTTAATCACTCTTTCCCCTCCCCAAACTCCTCCCAGAGCCCCCACCTCCCCACCCACCACCCTTTCTCTCCTTCTTTAAAAAACAAACAAAATCAAAAGCTAATAACAGCGAAGAAACAAGAAACACACTTATAAATATCTCACAAAAGCCACAAAAATGGAAAACAGAAGACACAAGCAAAAGACCAATAAGACAAAAACAAAAAAAATAAAACAAAACAAACAAAGCTGTGCGAGGCAAAACACTTACAAAAATACCATTCAATTTGTTTTGCGATGGCCAACTACTCCTGTGCGGAGTCTGTCCTGGAGTGTGGTTAATATACCCAGTGAGCTTCCTCTGAAAACAGTACTGTTTTTTCTTTTGTCCATGGGTACCAATTGCTGATACATTCTTGGTGACGAGTGGGGTTCATGTGCACTTCCCACTCTCTATGCTGGGACCATGTCTTTCTTGAACCTGTACAGGTCCTGTGTGTGCCACCATGGTCTCTGTGAGCTTTTTTGTTTGTTTGGTTTGTTTGGTTTTTTTTTTTTTTTTGAGTATTTTTTTCATCTTTATTAACTCGAGTATTTCTTATTTACATTTCGATTGCTATTCCCTTTCCCAATTTCTGAGCCAACATCCCCCTAACCCCTCCCCCCTTTCTCTATGGGTGTTCCCCTTCCCATCCTCCCCCCATTACTGCCCTCCCTCCAACAATCATATTCACTGGGGTTCAGTCTTGGCAGGACCCAGGGCTTCCCCTTCCACTGGTGCTCTTACTAGGCTATTCATTGCTACCTATGAGGTTGGAGCCCAGGGTCAGTCCATGTATAGTCTTTGGGTAGTGGCTTAGTCCCTGGAAGCTCTGGTTGCTTGGCATTGTTGTTCATATGGGGTCTCGAGCCCCTTCAAGCTCTTCCAGTCCTTTCTCTGATTCCTTCAATGGGGGTCCTGTTCTCAGTTCAGTGGTTTGCTGCTGGCATTTACCTATGTATTTGCTGGATTCTGGCTGTGTCTCTCAGGAGAGATCTACATCCGGTTCCTGTCGGCCTGCACTTCTTTGCTTCATCCATCTTATCTAGTTGTCTCTGTGAGTTCTTATGCACATCGATCCTGTTGTGTGAGAAAGACATTGCTTTCTCAGAGTCACCGATCACCTCTGCACCATCATCTTTCCACTTCTTCTGCCGGATCCCAGAGTTCTGGGTGGAGGGGTTAGCTGAAGACACCCCAGTTAGGATGGACACCTTCACCTTCATACCATTACAATTAAATTTAAAAATTAAATCTCATCACCACGAAAAGGCACTTAGAAGGCATTAGGACCTTGGAATAACTCTAACCAAGCAAGTGACCGTCTTGGATTTTTAATTTTATGTATGTGAGTACACTGTCACTGTCTTCAGACACACCAGAAGAGGGCATCGGATCCCATTACAGATGGTTGTGAGCCACCATGTGGTTTCTGGGAATTGAACTCAAGACCTCTGGGAGAGCAGCCAGTGCTCTTAACCATTGAGCTATGTCTCTAGCCTGAGAGTCTTGTAATATAAAAACTTGAAGGAATTAAAGAAGAATCCAAAGATGGAAAGACCTTCCATGCTCATGGGTTAGCAAAATTAATATTGCAGAAGTGGTCACTGTACCAAAAGCCATCTGCAGGTTCAATGCAATCCCTATCAATGCCCTAATACAATTCTTCACAGAAATTGCAAAAAACACGTTAAACTTCACAAGGAAACCAAAAAAAAAAAAAAAAAAAATCTCAGGATTGCTAAAACACTCCTGAATAACAAAAGAATTGCAGAGGCACTACCAACTGGCTTTCTAGTTTCCCACAAAATCTCACTTTTGCTCATGGAATACAGGGAAGGCCTGAGGCCATCAAGAAATGGTGGTGTCTATTTCACAAGTCCACACCCACCGCTATGGAGAGTCAGCTGCCAGGACTCTCTCTGGACAGGCGTGTTCGGTCTGTGTTCCTCGTCTTGGCTTCTTGACCCTTTTGCCAATACTTCTCTCTGCTCCGCCATCCTCAGTTTTCCCAGGCTGTTTCCTTTTTCCCTTCCTTCCTCTTTAGCATACTCTAGCTCAGGGCCTTTGCGAACAGCCATGCCTTCTCTGAAACGCTCACACATCTTACTCCTCAATGATCATATCGCGCTATTCCTCAAGGCTCTAATAAAACTCCTTTTGCAGATGAACTGTCATTGCCCTCTGCCTATCTTTGTCTGCGAGGGTTCCGGTTATTCACGTAAAGCGATTCAGTTATCCAGGGGTAACTGTAACCAGGGTGTGCGCTCCGCACAGCCCTTGTTCAGGGGAGTCCAACCTTTTGCTGTGGTGATTAATCTCCCCTCAGCAACACGGGCGTATCCTAGCTACCCTTGTAGACGTTGTATAGTGACATGTCACTCAAAGTGCAAGCTTTGCTTTTGGGCCAATCATTTGGCTTCCGGTACAAATTGAGAGTTATTCCTTTAAGTGAGAGGCAAATGCTGAAAGAAACTGGGCTTGGGGGTCCTGTCAGCTTCCTTCTCCATAGTCACTCTTAGGTTGCCGTCCCAATACCTGCTTATCTATAACAACCAAAATGGCCATACTCTCTCATCTTAGGAACCTCTGGAATCAATCTCTTATTTTCTCCCTCTTTTCTAGAACTTTCTACTTCATGCTCATTTAAATATCTACACCATGAATAAATTACTTCCTTTACCATTGCAATTCCTCCCCCAGGGAGCCTATTATTACCTCATTATGTTGTGTCTTTCTAAACTTTGGAAAAATACCTATTTTCTCTTCTTTTCACACAAACAGTGTTTTGTTCTTTGGACACAGCCCATATGGAAGCCACAGTGGTTGTGACAGTGAGCACAAGACCTGTGCAACCTCAATCCAGACAAAACCCTGTCTTGGACATAAAGCCCCACCCCTCTCCAGGGAGCTGTTGCCTTGGATGCTACTGGGAGTTGGAGAGTCGGTTTTCTTTAACTCTGTGACCCTAGTACATTGAATACATTCCTCAAATTTCAGTTGCAGTTTCAGAAGGCTGCAACGAGACACAGTGTGGGGACACACACTTCAAGAAATTCTCAAGGATACACCAACATCCCTAAAAATATCAGTCATGTGGTAGACACCTTGCAAAATGGAGACTGGACTGAGCGAGTTCTATTTTTATTCAGGTGTGTACTTACTGAAGATCATTTATTTAAAATCCTAACATATCTGCACGTGTGGTCATAGAAATCAGTGTTAATATATATTATTGCAATTAGCCAAATTTCTAAAGACCTACTTAGTGTGTAGCGTTCTCCACAGTCTAAAAGGATACACGGTATTCACGAAGATCTCCCTGAGGTTCCAGTGGGGAAGCGAGGGCAAAAGGACGGTGGTTCCTGAGCTGACAGTTGCCATGGAGAGTGATGAAGTCACACATAGTCATACGGAACTCGCTGCTGACCACGTCTTCCATATGACCAGAGGAGGTAGGAAGGCCTGTGGGGTAATGCCCAGACAGAACTGATCCTCCCTTTGAAACAAAGACACGGACTAGGGGTTACGTTTTAGATGGCCAAGGCACCCCTGATAGCTCAGCGGAATGATCCCCGTGGGCCCTAGAGTGTCAGGGAGTTTTCTCCAGAGTCCCAGACATCTGGCGAGTGGTCGAGTTTGATGCTTTCCTAAGGAAATTACTCTATTCCGTTTCCTCCTGATGCAAAAAGAAGGAAGAGTCCCATCCAGTTGACGGGGCCGCCCTTCCGAATGACCTACAGGGAATGTAGCAAGGTGGGAAATACAGAACCACAACGACAAAGATGCGTCGAGAGCGCTCCGTGATGGCGTCGGGCCCTGTGATTGATGTCTAGCTTCTGCCTGATTTGAACACGAGTTGTGCGTATTAGCCATGCAGTGGTAATTTGCACTGTATCTGATATGGCTTGCATGTGACGTGTCCTCCATGAAGCCCCATCTGAGCACTTGGTCCTTGGCTGTTTCTGCTTTGTGACTGTGTTTGGAAATCTTGACCGTCAATGTGATGGAATTTATAATCACCTTAGAAAACACAGCTCTGGGCATATCTTTAATAAGCTTTCTACATTAGATTAATTGAGGTGGGTCAGTTGGCTGGGGTCCTGGACTGAACAAATGGAGGTAAACGGGCCAAGCACTGGACACCAGAATTCCCCGACTGCTTTCTGGATGTGGATGGGATGCGACCAGCGGCCTCATAGTCCTTCTACCACGCCTTCCCTGGAACGATGGACTGTACCTCCAACTTGAGACAAAAGAAACGCTTTCTCCTCAAACTGCTATGGTGCGTATTTACCAAAGCAGTGAGACAAAAAAAAAAAAAAAAAAAAAAAGGCAGGGGAGTCATAGAACTTGGAGACTGGCCTCCCTAGCAGAAATGGGTTGCTAAGCTCCGCCTTGGAGGCGTGGCCACCATGGCTCATGCTCTGTTTCTCAGTCTGTCAAAGTGCAGCATCCTAAGTTCCTGCCTCAATGGACGGAATCCCAGGGCTGCCACACCTTCCGTACCAGACGAACCGCGTCTCCTGAACTAAACCGTGAGCTAAAATAAACTGTTTACCCCCAGTCACTGCTGTCAAGTGTGTCATGACCGTGAAAAAAAAAAATCACCAAATCAACAACCAAACCAAGGAAGTCTGAGCTGGTCTCTCACTCTGGCTCTGAAATGTAACTGTCACTCAAGGGAATACATCTCTTGGACTCAGGGTACAGCCCCATGTGCTTACCTGGAGGGTGCAAGGCCCCTCTCTGCACCGGTGAAATGAGTAAGTAAATAAATACATAATAGAACAAATAAAGAAAGACGGCTTCGTTGTTTAAAGGACCTCAACCTTTCAAAACGCTTAGATCCTCTGCACTTGGCTATAGCCAAAATAATCCCCACAATAACCTAAGATCCTGGGCTAACGAACCCTGGGTAATTACATTGTTCTGGCTGATATTTTCTGAAGTTTGCCCTGGGCACCAGCTCCTGTGAAAAGGTTGGGAAACTTGTAAATGCACTCTATGAGTCTCCCAGGGACTGCCTGACTTAAGAGTATTCCAGGAGACAGATTTCTAGACAAATAATAAAAAAAAAAATAAGAAGCAGTACTAGTAAAATGGTTTCCTGTCTCTTCACACAAAGGGCATTTGAGAGAAAAGTATTTTGAGAAAAGTATTTCTCTCTGACTTAGTGCCCACTAATTGCCAAAACCCAAGAATTAACATTTAATAAGCAATTTTCAATCCTGCAATCATACACTCGGCGTCTTTGACGTCTCAGGAACTAACAGAAGCCTGGTTGCCTCATTGAGGAGTTGACTGGTACAAGAACGGCGCTTTGATTTTACCTTTGGCACCTTGCCTGTAGGAAGCCATTTGCCTTCGAGTTCCTCACTCACTCTTTTTATGGAAAAAGAGAATACGCATCATTCCTAATCGACGCTGTCAGTTGTCAACCTGTCGGTGATTGACGTGTTTCATTTTCCCAACAGCTGAGAGAACTGTTATTGCCCAATGTCTATGGCTCCATGCAGCCGTGTGCACACTGTCAGCTCCTGCTTGCTCTGAGGTGGCTCTGTAGAGCCATGTCCAGCATGTAGCTTTGCCGGGCTCCCGGGTGAGTCTGTATGTACAGTCCAGCATGTGATCCCACGTGGTTCTCAGAGCACCCTGTATCGCCATCTCTGTCTGCTGAGATAATCACGGCTGCTAGTGGCTATCTCGGGGGACGTGGTGGGAGAAAGCAATTTATCACTTTTTATTGCCCAGTTGCCTGAAGACCATGTGGCCCTCTGAGTATCTACGAATCTCAGTACGAACCGAAGAAAAAACATGAGCGTGCTTCGTTCACAGCCTTCTTTTATTTTTTTTTTATTTTTTATTTTTTTGTAGGAAGGGACAGCTAGTGTATTGGCGAGGTATTGAAGTCTAATTTGAGTGTATGTGTGATGCATGTGTGTCTGCGTGTGCATGTGGGGCAAGTATGTATGGTATGTGTGTGTGGTATGTTTGTGTAGAGGTTATGTGGGTGTCTATGTTTTGCATATGGTGTGTTTTGTGTGTGGTATATGTGTATGCATGTGTGTGTTGTGTATGGTGTGTTTTGTGTGTGGTATGTGTGTACGCATGTGTGTGTGTTTTGTGTATGGTGTGTTTTGTGTGTGGTATGTGTGTATGTGTGTGTGTGTTGTGTATGGTGTGTTTGGAGGGGCTATATTTGTATGTTTGTACGTAGGTGATGTGATTATATGTGGTGTGCATTTGTGTGTGGGTTTATGCATGTGGCACGCATGTGTGCCATGTGTGTGTGAATGTCTATGTGTGCTTATATGTGTATGTATGGGATATGTGTGTTTGTATGTGTCCCTGTTTGTGTGTGTGTTTGACTAAGTGTGTGTTTGCATGTATGTGCTGTGAGTATGCATAATGTATGTGTGTATGTAAGTGTATACGTTTATATGTTTATGTACATGTATGAATATATGTACAATATATCATGTACAATACATGATTCATACACGGGTATGAATATATCATACACACATATGTGTATGATATACACATTCATATCTGTGTATATGAATGAGTATGTTTTGTGTATGTATGTGCATATCTATATCTGTGTGTGCATGTTTGTTTATGTGTATATATATATATGTGTGTGTGCGTGTGTTTGTACATATATGTTTGTGTATATATATGTGGGTCTCTGTATAACAGTATGTATATATCTATGTAGAGATATCTTGCTTGTCTATAGACACCCTTGTTGCCACCTGCCTTCACATTCTTGTTCCAGGAACCCACCTGGCTGTAGGACCTTCATTTACACACTCTGGATCTCTTGAAATCAAATTATTTGTACTTCTCTTGTGCTTAATAGGAATAGTCCCTCTTCCTGCATGACTGTCAGGAAACTGTGTAAGAGCAAACTGTGCTGACATACTAAGAAGATTTACAACCAACAGATCGTTCCACACAATAAAAGGTGTTGAAGAGGATTTCACAAGTGGGCCAGGGTGGACTGACAGGGCTGAGCAAGCTACTTCAGAGGTGACAGCAGAAACTGGCTTCATGGAAATGTTGCTGTGAGGGTTGAAATGGGCACTGCCGACTGCATCAGGAATTGTAGAACAATAGGACGATTATGGTTGGAGGACATGGTTAGATGCTGGCTCGAAATGGGAAGAGGTTGTAGCGTTGGGTAGTCTAGGCACAGATGCCAATGGCTCGTGACAGTTTGACAAGACTCCTGGTCAGAATTGTTCCATTATCTGCTTCTTCCACCCTTGACAGAGTCCATTCAAGACTTGATATTGAGAGGGAAAGAGTCTAGGAGCACAAACGCAGGCTCTGAGTCTCTGGTTGACCAGGAAAAAACAAAACATCTGTATTTCAAATTTCACTGATTATTTTCCAAAAAGGGAACCCACCTTCCAAGTTTGCCCATGAACACATGGGTAATGCAGACTGAGGCCGGGTGCTCTCGGGAAAGGTTAATGGGCTTCTGTTACTTTCTTCTGGAGATAGCCATTACATCTTCCGAGTCTCTCAGTGTCTACAGGTAAGACTTGCTTATGACTCTGCATAGTACATTCCATGTGGAGGAGGAAGCCTGAAGCTGTATGTCGATGGTCTCTCCCTACAACGTGTTAAAAGCACACAGGTTTTAGCACACTGGTAAGTAGCGTAAGTAGGACGAATGGAAGATGAAATGGCCTCATCTGTCCTGAGGAACCGCATTGGCAGAAGAGCTCAGAATCCTTCGTCCCTCACAGCAGCTCCTTCTCAATTCTCAACAAGAAACAGAGTCAGCAAGATCTAGGCCGGACTTGGGTCTTTGTCCATTACTATTATATGACTTACAGATAACACTGGACCCTCCTTCTTTCCTGGTTATCAGGCAGGAGAATAGTATTGCGTGACTGGTTCCTGTGAGACAGATGTCGCAAGGCTTGCAGCAAGGCCGTGCTTAATTAGCGACATTCCCCCCAATGACAACTGTGAACACCATTTTGCTCAAGCCAAACGTTCAAACCAGCCGTGCATCCACGCAAAAGAAGTTCAACCACAGGGAGGGTTGGGCCTGCAGAGAGACTGCATCCTGACTCTCCTTTCATCTTGTGTGTCCTTCCTGACTTTCCTGCTTTCCTTCTGTAAGGTCTGTGCATTCTACATGCTTCCGTTATCCTTAAACTTCATTTCACGTCATCCGTAACTCTTGGGTTTCCTGGTACATTTGCTTGGTCAAGATGGGGCAGGGTCTCCTGAAGAATGGACTGGGTTCACACCACCACAGTTAGCTCTCTCTTTGCCCCTCGGGCTGGCCAGTGCTCATGTGTATCAACTATAGTCTCAGAATCGCAGTTGCGCGTGTCACTGACCAGCTTGGACTACCTAACCACTTGCCCTCCACTATTTATTTCCACCTAGAGAAAAGACTCCCTGTTCTCACCACTGCCGCTTAGTTTAGTTTAGTTCCCAAACTCAACCCACCCTTTAGAAACTCCAAAGACCTCCGGGGCTCGCATCTCATTTGGGAATGCATTAGACATAACAATGCACCCGTCCAGACCAAGGTGCCTCAGCTGTTGTAGACAGTGAGCTCTGTGGAGGATGGCTCAGCATCCACAGGAGTTCAGAGAGGATTTACCGGAAGCACCGGCTTCAGCTCTGTGATTTACATTAATATTGAATGTCACTCGCATGCCGCACACCCCAAGGCACTTTCCTCTGTTTAGAATGGAAATCAACATTGTTATTCAGTCCTACTCTACACATGGCGGATTTTTTCCCCCCTCAGAACCATAAAGTCAAACCTCATTTAAAAACTTGGTTTAAATAGAGGCTATGTCTCTTGAACTTGTGGAGGAGGGAAAAACAGGAAGAACCAAGAACACCGGGGAAGAGAAAGGGTGAAAACCAACATGGATACATCACTATGCGTCTATCCTTATCCCCTGAAGACAGCACCAGTTTCTCCATCTTGCCTAATAAAATAAATTATCAGATTGGGTTTTAGCATGTTTTCTAACAGTGGGATCCTTTGCACAACAAGTATAGGACGTCGATGTCCATGCAGGAGAATTTGCGTTAGGTCAGATTAGGACGTCCTACAAAGGAACGCCAGTAAGCACTTGTGCAGCCCTGGAGTTCCCCCTGGAAGCCACTCCACTGCTGTGAGGTCGTGGGGCCCTCTGCTCATTCCCCGCTGACTTGGGGGATGCGGCTGCTGTGCTTTCCACTCAGGACTCGGGCCTCAAACGGATTTAGAAGATCCGGAATCAAGAAGACACTTAGCTCAGGTCAAGCTCTGTTTTCAATTTTGTTGTTAAGAAAGAGAAGAGGTCAGAGAGATTGAATTCTCTCTCCGTAGGAGACAGGCACTCACAGAGGCAGTTGCCAGGAGAGAGAGGGCTACTTCTGCATGGAGAGGAAAGAAAACAAAACACTGTCACATTAGACTGCTGGACGGCAGTCACACGGTCCCCCACTAGGAAAGTCCTCAACGTTCACCGCCGCTTTAAACAGCGTGCGTGCCTGCTTATGCTCCTCGGAGAATTCCTTTTGCATGATGGTAGTCTAACTCAGACACTTCTCCACCCTTAGTCATTGAAATATTATCCAGGAGAGATGGTGAGGAAAAGAAATGGGTGGCTGAGTGGTGGGTGGAAAGCCCTTAAGGTAGCAGAGTGAAGGAATGACTTCTTCCAAACTAGGTGTGGCATTTGGAATCCATAGTACTAGAGGTCCTCAGCTTCCCTCGTGCTGTCACCCTTTAACACAGTTCCTTGTGTTGACATAAGATTATTTTCGTTGCCACTTCATAACTGTCGTTCTGCTACCGTTACAAATTGTAATGTAATTCGATGATACCTGAGGGCTCGCACCCCACCGCTATAGTAGATGCCTTGCTGGTCGGAGCTAGGAATGAGAGAGAGCCATGGTCTCATGAGCGAGCTGAGCCCTAGCAGTTGAACGCTGGGTATGTGTTTCCAAATGTTCTCACCACACTAAAGAGGGGCATCGATTCTCCCCAGAGTTGGAGACTGAGAACACAACTGGGTTTTGGACGTAGTTGAGGCATTACAGGGCATGCCTCGCCCCATCACCTCATAGAGAAGAGCCAGGTGAGGGGGGGAAGTGAGTAATCTCTCTGACAGCTCGAACAGCGTAGACTCCTTCCATCCATGAGGAATCTACCAGAGCTCAGTGGAAGCCGGCCTCAAGTTCAAGACTGCTTCTGGCCTAAGTGTAGGTCACGTGGAATCGATTGAGCTTCTTTCTGTCCCTCAGAGGTTTGCCGAGGTAACAATCAGAGAGTAGACTGTACTTTGAGGCAGTTTCAACAGGGACGATGTTAGGGGCAGCCATGGCAGGTTGATGGGGCTGTTTGTCTCCACGGCCGCTGTCATTTAGATTGGGATTAGCCACAGAGGCACCTTTATCACAGACTCGTGTACTGTTTTCGGGCTGATAAAAAATGCTTTTGGTTGGTTACAAGTTCCGTGCAACTCCAAGATACCCTGCAGCACGATTCAGCATGCTTTCAGACTCATTCATTTTCTGGGTGTCAGGGTGTTGAAACACTCTCTGTATAAAATTGAAAATTGTTTGTGCCTTAGGACCCGGGCTGTTTTTCTACAGCACACAGCCATTTAAAACGTTTAATGATTTTAGTGCTATATCTTATAAGAAAAAGGTATTCATCAGTTCAAGAAGAAATTAAAAGGAAAGCATTTTGACATACTTTGAGAACCTCACAAATGCAGTAGGTCCCGATTAAGGTCTCCTGAGGTTTGGTTCATGTGTTTTCCACGGTGAGGAACGCAAGATGAATGTAAACCCATGTGTGGTATTACCTTTTTTTTTTTTTTTTTTTTTTTTTTAAGGCCTTTCAGTAAAACTCAACAGCATCACAGACCTATAATTCCTGTACAGGGCCGGGGTATGACAAGTTTCATGTCAGCTTGAGCTATGGAGGGAGTTCAAGGCCAGCCTGGTTATGCTAATAAGAATCTAATCACAAGATAAAGTGGAGAGACACAGGGATTTATATCAGCGGGAAAGTGTTTGTCTGGCATGTGTTAGGACCTAGCCGCAATCTACCATATTGCAAAAAGAACCTAACATTATGTCTTTAACACCTCTCTTTGATCCTCCCTCCACCAAACACCTTTAAACATTTAAATTGATATTTATTTTACTTTATTTGGGAATTTTCCCAAAATTCCCTCGATCTTATCTTACATTCAATCTGCTGCTAGGGAGAAGGTAGGGATCCTTAAGGGAGTTGTTGTGTGGGGCTGGAGGTTTAAATGATAACGTAGAGAAGGTATTTCCAGCAACAGAGGGAAGAGTCTATCTGTTTCTGTAGTTTCTATCTTCAAACTGCAAAGCAGTTTCCCGCATAGCTCTGTGGACAAGAGCTTGCATTCCTCCCAAAGCCCCAGATAAAGCAGCGGGCGTCCTGACAGTCTAACCATGGTCATGGCGAGAAGCTAGGTGGCTGAAGATTCTCCTTAGTAAGGGCCAGAGGAGCAGTTAGCGCTCAGCGCGCACGCGCTCGCTGCCATGCACGGTGCTCGTTCTGTGGGCTCCCGCATTGCAGTGTGAGCAACCAGGACTTCGATCTGTGCACAGCCGTACCCTGAGAACCAGAAGGGAGCTGGGCTGAGTGTGCAGCAGGTGCTGAGGACCCATTCCATGCAGACGCAAGCAGACTTGTGTTGTCAGTTCCTATTGACACCGTGAGGAGACATCATGCCAGGAGCATGTGGTGGAGGATGTCACCAACCTCACCATGAGGAAGCAAATGAAATAAAGGATGTGAAGTCTCACTGTTCCCTTCCAAAGGTCCATCAGGTAACCCAAAGACCTCCCTCTAGTTGCCACCTCTTCAGGTTCCACCATGTTCCAGCAGTACCTCCTGGGCCTGGTGGGGACACTCATGCTAGCCACAACACTCTAGTCCAGTGTGGGCAACCTGTGGGTCTTGACCCCTGTGTGGGTCACACATCAGATATTCTGCATATCAGATATTTACATTATGATTCACAACAGTAGTAAAAGTGTAGTTATGAAGTAGCAACAAAATAGTTGGGCAGTCACCACGACATGAGGAACTGTATTGAAGGGTCTCAGCATTGGGAAGGTTGAGAAGCACTGGCCCAGTCCCCTGGTCTAACCCATCCTCTCAGCTTCGTGTTCTTAACTGACAAGGCTGGTGGAGTTGCTCTTTAGGTCAGAAGGTTGAACGGGAGCCTCTGAGTAAATGGACGAACTACGTCACACCATTTCACAGACAAGCAAGCACACGAGGAAAGCCACTGCATGGAAAGAATTTGCGTTGTCTCAAACCACACCCTGACTGCAAACCGCACAGAAGCTGTGGGAGTCAATGCCCCTCGTGTGTCCCTCAGGGACACTGTGCTGTCGGACTCGGTATCCAAGGTGAATGCTGCTAGAATGTGAGCACAAGAAGCACGGTAAATGCAATATTTGCTGTGTGTTTTCTCTCCGTTTTCAAAGGGAAAACTCTTGATACTTCTGGGACTGGGAAACAGAGCACAAAGTCAAGCGCTCGGGTGAGTTCCCCCTGAGGAAGTGGCACCATGGACCCAGAGGACGTGAACCACAGTTCCAGCATCATTTAGAAACACAAACTCTCCGGCACAGCAGTCAGGGTCCTGAGCAGGCCTGTCTTTGCTGCTAACTAGCTGTGGCCTGTCCATCAATATACAGCACTGACTAGCTCTGCCTGGGGAATTTCCTGGAAGACAGACAAACGAACTCATGTTCAAGGAGAGCATTTGAAAATGTACGCAGCTCGGCAAGGGATTTTCTTCTTCACTTTGGATAGTATTCTTGAACTCTCACTCTGGTCTAAAGATTGAAGGCACAAAAACTAAAAGCTATGACTGGTAGTTGGTGCTGACTGTCACGTCGGGTTACCTGAGATGAAGACCTAGAGATGGGCTGGAG
Source organism: Rattus rattus (assembly GCF_011064425.1). Classification (NCBI taxonomy): domain Eukaryota; kingdom Metazoa; phylum Chordata; class Mammalia; order Rodentia; family Muridae; genus Rattus; species Rattus rattus. Next base: position 146,344,416 of record NC_046158.1, on the reverse strand, counting down.
ACCTAGACTACAGAAAAGGGACAAAGCAGGCTGAGAGCCAGCCAGCCTCCGTCTCTCTCTGCTTCCTGACTGTAGATGTGTGAAGAGCTATCTCACGTTCCTGCTACCATGATTCTCTACCACAACAGACCCTGTCTCCAAACTGAATTAAAACAAAGTTGCTTTATTGGGTGTTCTACTATAGCAATAATAAAAGTAACTAGTGAGGTCTTTACCCCTCGCAAACTCAAATTTCGGTAGAAAACAAACAGAACAACTCTAAATATGAGTCGCACTATTTGAAGTCATGCGTTCTTAGTGAGCTCAAAATATGAGTTGGTTATTGGCCATGGATTCACAATGCTCATTGTAGCTTATTTTATATTTGTGTATTTGGTGTGTGTGTGTGTGTGTGTGTGTGTGTGTAGTGTGTATGTGTGTGTATACATGCATGTGTGTGTGCGCGCATGTGCTGTATCTATGCAGACTTATGCACATACCACAGTGTGCATGTGGAGGTCATAGGACGACACAGAAGAGTTAGCATTCCCCTTCCACCATATGTGTTCTAGAGATTGAACTCATACCCATCATCAGGTTGAGGCCCAAGCACCTTTACCCACTGATCTCACTGGCCCAGTGTTTTATACAAATAACAAATATGTTAAAATGGAATGGAGGGTTAGTGGTATATCATTTAAAGGTGACTTAAGATCAGAGATATTGGATGGCTTTGGAAAGACACACCAAACTCTCACCTATAAACTGAATGTCAAGGGAAAGTATGGAATGTGATACTCACGAGTTGATGATTAAATGGGTAAGAAGATCAACAGATAAAGCTAAATTGTATTTGAGGGAAGGTGTCTTATCCTTTTATTGTGGTTTTTGCTTCTAGGCTGATGGGGAAATTAAAGGATAACAAACTGTAGATCTATAAACAAAGATCAGAACATAAAAGGGAGGGTTGAAAAGTATCCGGTGTAGAGTTAAGGGAATCAAACAGACACCATGAAATTCATTCAGATACTGAACCTCCACTGCCGTGGAAGACCAGATGATTCCATTCGCAGAAGCAGGCTTGATGGGGTGAGGACACTTGAGCCCATGTGTCAGATTGAGAACCCAGGTCCACGTTCAGGACACATTTATGGTTGAGAATCAGTCCTGATTCTGTTCTGTCTTGTCTGACCATCCTCCAAAAGCCACAGGGTGGTAATTTCTACAGCTATTGCCACAATTCTGTTGGGCTGGGTAGCGAATATCGGTGTTTCCATAGGGTGATTACAGAGAAAGAAACACGTAAAAAGAATAGGGCAATGGGGGTCAGAGAGGAATTCAAAGGGACTCTGGAGACCTCTGACTCTGTCTTTCTAGTTCCCCTTGATTCATTTAGAAGTCCCTGAATAAGTAAAGGTATTTGCTTATGGTTCCTGCACGATAAAGTTTCATCCATCCTACAACACTGGTTGTTAGTAGGCCTGAGGTCACTTGTACAGGAGACCTGAATGCACTGATTTCCAATTGAGACAAGGACTCCAATGCAGAACACAGCTCCATCTGTATTTTCAAAAGTGACTCGTGATGAGAGGAAAAGGTGACTTAGTTTGGTCTCTTAGTCTAAATATTGAAGAAATCCAAGATGGTCACCACCCATGAAGATCTGTCAAGGAATGGCGGTATAGAGAATAACAACATCTGGAGCCCCTGTATTCCTCCTGAGGAAAAGATTGTCTTTGGCTCTATTTCTTTTTACTGTTTTACTCAAGAGAAGACAAGGTGTGTCAGTATAAAAGGATATCATCATTTTTTATTAAGGCTATTTAACAGAGTAGAGTGCTGTAGATAGAAATGGCCACGTTGAAAATAAGACACTTTTCCCATCTTGAAGATCTCTCTACTGGGAGAGCCATTTTTATAAAATAATCCATGAAGGCATTCTGCAAGGATATAAAAAAATGTAAAATATTTAGAGTGCAATAAAATGAGATGTTTTTGTTGCCTTCCTCATACACATACACACACAGGCACACACATACATACACACACAACATACACACACATACATACACATACAACATACACAAAACATACACACACACATACACACAACATACATACACATACACACATAACACACACAACATACACACACATACACACACAACATACACATACATATACACACAACATACACACATACACATACACACACAACATACACATACACATACACACATACATATACATATACACATACACACAGGTATACACACACATACACACACACACGTACACACACACATACACACACACACACACACACACACACACACACACATACACACACACACACACACACACACACACACACACAGACACACACAGCTCCGCACAACCACAAAAGTGCACACACACACACACACACATATACACATATACATATACATATACACAAACACACAAGAACACACACACACACACACAATATACATATACATGTACACATACACACACAGGTACACACACACATACACACAGGTATACACACAACATACACACACATACACACATACATATACACATATACATATACATATACACATACACACAGGTACACACACATACACACACAACATACATATACATGTACACATACACACACAGGTACACACACACATACACACACAACATACACACACATATATACATACATATCATATACACATACACATACATATACATATACATCATAGACATAGACATAGACATCATATACACATACACATCCATGCACATCATATACATATGCATATACACATACACATACATACATATACATAATATACACATACACCTGCTCATACACATACATATACATATATTACATTTTACTGCATGCAACTCTCAACAAGAGACAGAGAAGCCACAAAGCCAGACCTGGACTCGGAGATGGCTTTGCCTTCTTAGTTTGTTTCGTTTTTCCTCTTTTGCTTCAAGGTTTAAAAGGTTGGCGCAGGCCCAGTGTCAGAAACACAGCTAAGAAAATACACAGGTTCTCAATGATGTAAACTCATGCCCCGCCTTGGTAAACAGGTGGGGGAAATGTGCTGATCTTATAAGGAATGTGGAACTGTTGAGGTAGCTTGTCACTGTGATTAAAAAATGACCTAATGCAAATCACAGCATTGCTTCATTTCAAAGTTGACATCACCTCCTGAGACTATCGACCCTCGAGCATCGCTGGACTCTACCCCCCCTCACACCGCTTGACCCTCACGGACCGCTGCTCACCATGCTAGGCTTGTGCGTGTTTGTCAGTTCTTTATGTCGCAACGTCCTCAGCAATTTTGGAAAATATCAAAACAGGTAAAAATTATTGAGACCCGACAGCTGCAAAAGGTCTCGGAATGAAATTCATGAGGGTCATCTCCAGCGCATTGTAATGTGGAAAGAATTCACTGACCTACACACTTTGCCGGGAGTACCCTCCGATCCTGTTCGCCATCTGGATCCATAAAGAGGGAGAGTCCTTTGACTATTTTAGAATCCACACAAATTGGAACATAAATTTGTCATTTGTAAAACTCGCATTTTCCCCAAACCCTCATTGTCACAGTGAAGAACGAGTTATGAGAGAGGGCAGTGGGACAGGTGTATGTGTAAGTGTGTGTAAGTATGCATGCATGTGTGTGTGTGTGTGTGTGTGAGAGAGAGAGAGAGAGAGAGAGAGACAGAGAGAGAGAGAGAGAGAGAGAGAGAGAGACAGAGAGAGAGAGAGAGAGAGAGAGAGAGAGAGAGAGAGAGAGAGAGAGAGAGAAGATACTGAAATTTCTGAGAGATTAGAGGCTGAATTCCCTCGACCAACATTTTAGGATTGAATTTCTCAATACCAGGAAGAAATTGAGATGTAATTCAACCTAATCAAATATATTAAATATTTTTCTGTACCTGAAGAATTTGAAACAATGTACGGAGTCATCCGTTTGAAAATAAAGGAAGAGCGTCACGGATTTACAAAGCTGGTGGTGCACTGACAGGATGGCTCAGCTGGTGAGGGAGCTTGCTGATCCCAGAACTCATATGTTGGAAGAAAGGACAGACTCCTGCAAGCTGCCCCCTGACTTTTGTCACAGTACATGTGGCCACACACATAAATTCATAAACAATATTTATAAACTGAAATTGAAAGAAATGTTTTTGAAAGATTCGGTGAGATTGCATAGGGCGCATTTTGAAACTAGGAGAATTGAGGAATGAGAAAGAACCGAGGAATGACCCAGAGGGAGAGGCGGGGATACACGAGCGCCACAGAGAGCCTCACACGCGCATGCTCTAATCAAAGTGGGGGGAGGCGTACATGGGCGACAGAGATCCTCACATGCGCATGCTCAAATCAGAAACCTTGGCGCCCTGAGACTGCTAGACAAAAGTAAATAAAGGAGAGGTGAGGACCAACACAGAGAACAGGGTTTGTGCTCAGAATAAGAGGGTAGAGACAAACTCAGCATTTGGAGGATGAGCAAGGCCTGGACAGATGTCCTCGGAACCTCCAGGAGGAGGGCGACTTTGCCAACACCCAGCCTTCCTTAGTTAGCTCCATGTTTTCCGATACGCACTGAGTACACAGACAGGATAATGTAATGTCTGCCTCCCGGCATTCAGCCCTGTGGGCAGGACAGGGCGGTGTTTGCTCAGCCCTGCTTAGCTGTGAGCACAGCAGTTGGACGAGTCCACTAATGACTACAAATCCTCCAGCTGAACTCACTTGTTTAATTAGGCTTCTTCCAGCCGGAGCAAGGACTCTGCCGGGTCTCGCTGTGCCGACCGCATGTAGGAGTTCATTGCAGAGCGTAGACATAGCGTGAACGGCGTGCCGTTATCACGAGACGGGTTCATGCTGCTAAGTTCTCTGCTTCGTGCGGGTGGGCCCCGTGATCACAGTTGAGTGAGATGAGGCCAACAGGCCAAGTGGGTTTCTAGAAGGTGAGTGCTTCTCAACCTGGGGTCTTTTGGTCCCCCAGGAAATTCTTGTCAGTGATAGACATACTGTGTGACTTTGGAGGTCGAGTTGCGTTTGTACCTCGTAGACCACTAAAGCAAACATAAGAACGACATTTCAGGGCTTGTCCAGAGAACAGGTCTTGTTAGATGCTCCGTAATCATCGCACTGTTGGCAGTCAGGACTGATGTTGGCATGCAAATCTGCAGATTCAGGGGACACCACAAAACCCTCTATGGCTTCCTTGTCTTCCCTCTCCCATAGACGCAGACTGTGCATTCTGCTCCAAATGGCCCTGGTGCAGAGGCTGACTCCTTATCTCAGACAACGTGGTTACTAAATCTATTCAATTATTAAAACCTCAAGGAAGGTGCGATCTGACACGCTAGTCCTCCGCTGTTTCTGCAGACTACCCCGAGGCTCACAAACACCAGACAAACACATCGGGAGCAGGAGAACAGCGCGCCGCGGTGCCACAGAACTCAGTGTAACAGAGCTAACTGAGTGGTGGTGCTGAGGCTTGGGACACCGCGCATGCGCATTCAAAGTACGGGGAGATGGACGTCATCAAGCCAAGAGGAGAGACAGAAGGGGAAAACCGTGCCTCCATTTAAAACCTATCCTGGAGCCATGTGGGTAAAGGGAACAGGAGTGGTCTTCTGACAGAAAAGAGCTCTGAGAGAACACAGCAGCAACCCAGCCATGGAGGCAGAGAGGCCAGAGGTCCAACACTGGGCAGGAATTAGCAGATGATCCGCAAGACAGAATAAAAGACCTCCAACTACAGAGGAAAACACCCCTCTCTCCGTCTCTATGAGATATTCTACAAATGGCGTATTTATGGCAAAGGCTGGTTAACACACTGTGATCATGTCTTCTCCCTGAACACAAAAATAAGCCAGAATTCCCAGTGTCCTGTACAGCTGATTAGGTTATGTGACTACTATCCCAGCCAATAACATGTTAGATGAAGTGACATCCGCACAAACAGTCCTGGTTTGCAGAGCTCCTGCATGAGTGGCTATACCTTTCTCCTCAGAAGCTGAGGTTTCCAAGTGCTCAGCTGACAGGCGGCTCATACTTATTTACTTATTTTTATGCATTTGGGGTGTGTGTGCGTGTGTGTTCATGTGTGTGCATGTGCATGCACATGTCTACGTGTGCACAGGAAGCCAGGTGTCAACCTCTACCATTCTGCACTGTTGTTCCATCCACTCTGTTAAAAAGCAGATTCATTGGCCTGGAGCTCAAGATGCAGTCTGGGCATGTTTATTTATTTACATACTTATGCATGTGGGGGAGATGTACACTTGTGTGTATGCATGGGTGCATGTGAGGGGTGTGTGTGTGTGTGTGTGTGTGTATGTGTATGTGTGTATATGGGTGTATGTCTGTGTATGTCTGTGTGTGTGTCTGTGTGTGTATGTGTGTGTATGTGTCTGTGTGTGTATGTGTGTGTATGTGTATGTGTGTATATGGGTGTGTCTGTGTATGTCTGTGTGTGTGTCTGTGTATGTGTATTTATGTGTCTGTGTGTGTGTCTGTGTGTGTATGTGTATGTGTGTATATGGGTGTATGTCTGTGTATGTCTGTGTGTGTGTATGTGTGTGTATGTATGTGTCTGTGTGTGTGTATGTGTGTATATCTGTGTGTATGTGTATATGTATGTGTATGTATATATATGTGTGTGTGCGTGTGTGAGCACATGTGTGCATGTACACACACATGTGACACTCAGAGGGTGACATTCTGGAGTCGTTCCTGCCTTCTGCCTTGTTGAGACAGGATCTCTCTCCTTGCCTCCGCTATGGGGCTGTAGATGAAAGGCTAACTGGCCTGGGATTTTTTTCAGGTGAGGCTTCTGTCTCTAACTCTCATCTCTCCATAGGAGCACTGAGATCACAGACCTTTGCCACCACACATGGATTTTGATGCGGGTTCTGGGATTGAATTCCAGTCTTTGGGCTTGCATGGCCGTGCTTTTGTACCTCCCGAGCTGTCTCCTGGACCATGCTCCACCTTTGAGCATCACCTTCAGAGGATGGTGGCTAAGGAGACTCTATGGAGTGTTTATGGCACTGTGGGTGAAATCCTGCCAGTCTGGGATCAGGGTTTATCAGACATTATTGGACCAATAAGACCTTTGGCTTTCAAGACCATATGATACCGGTTTCTACTGTTTACAAGTTCACTGCTAAAAACTGGTTAACTTGTCCCTCTTCACAGAGCCACAGATTAGGAATCTCAGCACAAGATGGTGATCTAGAAGGGGCCTCAGCTGAGGATTCACAAAGCTAAAGTCAACATTGATAGCCAGGCTTGGCCAGGGCTTGAGGAAGTGTCTACTCTCAGACTACACAGTTATGGGTTAGACTGACCTGCTGGTGCCTATGGGCCTGAATTCCTCTCCCTGGAAACCATGAGTTTGGACAGGCATTTGCTCTCAAGGGCTTCCCCATCTCTTTGTAGGCCTTGCACAAGGCTCTCCCCAGCCACTTCTTCTCACTCTTCTGACTGTTCCTTCTGATGTATCCTTGCCCCTAAGGGGAGAAGGTTAACTGCTTTAAGGGCCTGTGCGATCAGTGGGCCTCTTAGGATAACCTAAGACAATCCCTATGACACGTCATCCTGATGTTCAAAGGCTTCAAGGTTCAGTGTGTACACAGCTTGGGGGCATCCTGACTACCACAGTAGACAAACTGAAGACTGGAGACCTGGACACGTTTGGAAGCTTCCAGAGGCTCAGGTTTGTGTCTTTATCATCAAGATATAAGAGCAGCCCTGGGATATGCACTCAGCTCCTGGTACGCTCACGTCCAAGCCATTTGGCGTTGTCAGGTGATGCTACTATGGCACTGCCTTGTGTTGGCCGCACTAAAGCAATTTTCATGTTTGGAGATTGATGAGAGTCTGAGACATATTCACTGCTAGTATTGGCCCTGAAATTGTTTTCACTTGCCCTGTCTTTATCATAATTATTGCCATTTCTTTAACAAGTTACATTTAATTCTCCTCCATTGGAGGGGGACTCAGAAATCTTCCATCAACCTTATAGCTTTCATGACAAAGTCCAAAGTAAGCGAACTCTTATAGTTGCCCAGTTTTAAGAGGATCCCTTTGAGTATGAATACAACACACCCATGAAGTGCACGATGCACAGATGGCCTCTGTCCCCTTCCAATGACTCAGACAGATGCCTGTAATCCATCACAGTCCTGTCCCTTTGACAATGCTCTCATTACCAGTCTTGGAATCCCTCTTAATTCAGAATTTCTTGTGCTAGATATGGGGGAAGGGGGTCGCATCTCTAATTCCAGGCTCAGGGCCTGGGCTACAAAGCAAGACTGTATCAAGCAAGCAGATGATCAGACAAGAGTTCCAAGAGGACACTATGGACCAAATATGGTTGGCACAACGTAATACTGTCAGCTTAGAGTCAGCTACTGGCTTAAACAAAGCTACACCCTTCATTCAGTTTTTAATACTTGCATACTTCAAAGCTTTGCACAATAGCACACAACTTTGATACCATAACTTGAGAGGCAGAGGCAGAGGCAGAAGCAGAGGCAGAGGCAGAGGCAGAGGCAGAAAGGCAGAGAGAAGAGGCAGAGAGACAGAGGCAGAGGCAGAGAGGCAGAGGCAGAGGCAGAGAGAGACACAGAGGCAGAGGCAGAGGCAGAGGAAGAATCTCTATGAGTTCAAAACTAGCCTGGTCTACATAGAGAGTTCCAAAACTTAAAAGTTTTTGAAAATGCAGTGTTTGTAGGTAGAACACTGGGTCCTTCTAATTTCTCTTTTGCTTTCTTTATATTTACTAAGAAAGGAAAGTCCTTAGAGTCAATCAAACATACTTTGTAAAGTCAAAGTACCTGTCGTGGGTTATCGCCTCTCAAACACCTGCACAAAGTTCGCCAGGGCTTCAGCTCAGCGCAGAGCCTGAGCCACAGAGCCTAAGGCCCTGTCAATTCTGAGCTCTCTGATGTGACTGGAACAGTTGTTTGAGGTTTTCAGAAACACCTTAAAGAGTCTTAATAAAGCTTACTATAGCGTATCCGGCTGTATTACAGTGCTGGCCCTCCTGCTTGTTAAAGCATCTCCCTTTGCTCCGCTGTAGAGAATTGGCCTAGTGCAGGTCTCTGACTTTGGTGTGGAAAGTTGCACACAGTTGCTTTTATCGCCTGCACCTTTGGCAGCTGGTCAGCAAGTAACTCCCAGGACTCCACACTCACCCACGTGGGACACCTCAGAATCAAAATCCTGCAATCCTGCCGAGAAGACCTGGTTCTTTCTGGATGTGCATGCTCTAACATGAAGTCATGTATGGGTCACTGACATCAATCAAAGATGTGAGCAGAGTGTGTGCGTTGATCTAAGCTCAGAGATCATGACCATGGAGACATGGTGAGGACTTGCTAATTACCACAATCAGTTTTGTTCTGCACCCTCAAAAACACTGATAAAAACACAGTAATCCTGAGTTCTACTTGCAAACAAATTCTTAAAACACATAGTATACATAGTATACATATAATATATTAAAAAGCCGACCACTCTTTGCTGCTCTCCCAAAGGCATTTGTTTTATAAGATAACACCCTAGTCCACTGTCAATGGATCATTAAACCTCAGCTCGCAAGCCAGGGTGAGTGTGAGGACCATTGAGCATGTTAAATTTGCCCTTATGCACCAGAATTAGATAAATATCCACACTAAATAACATGGCAGTGATCTTCTGGGATCTCTGGTGGAGTAGTTAATAGCCCTTGGAATGTCTCATTTCCTTCTTGACATGGTGTGCTCTGAATAGCTACCCATTTGGGATTCTGAGCAAAACAAAATACAGGCAGCTTCCGACCAGCATTTTCTTCCTTTTTGTTCCTCCTCCTGTTTATCACTCTAAATAATTTCATAATTGCTATTATACACAAGAAGTAACAGCTGTGTTCATAAAGTGCCCACTCATCAAGGTTAAACAAATATACATTTACTGCGTGTGTGTGTGTGTGTATGTGTGGTGTAGATGCATATGTATGTGTGTTAATGTGTGTATACATGTGTTTGTGTGTGCGCATGTGTGCGTATGTGTGTATATGTGTATGTGTATGTGTGTGGTGTGTGTATATACTTGTGTATGTGTATGTCTGTGTGTGTGCATGAGTATGTGCATATATGTGTACGTGTGTGTACATGTGTATATGTGCATGCATGAGTTAGTATGTGTATGGATGTGCATATGTGTGTGCATGTGTATGTATGTGTGTATATGTATGTGTATATGTGTGTGTATGTGTGTAAGTGTGTATATATCTGTGTGTATGTGGGTGTGTGTATGTGTATGTGAGTATGTGTGTATGTGTATGTGTGTGTCTTTGTATGTGTGTGAATATATATGTATGTGTGTATGTGTATGTATGTGTGTGTGTACATATTCAATTGACCCACCAGTTGTTTCACAATTTTAGAATTTGACTGGAGTGCTAATAAATATGAAGACTGTATTTAAAAGTACAAATTCTTTTGAAAAGTCAGCAGGGTGGCAATCTTGACTTGAATTTCTAAGTGAAGCTGGAGGAAGAGAACACACACTCTGCAGTTCTTCACAGGCAGATGGTCAAGCTCCCTGGCAATGCACACCCAGGCCAGCCAGAGAGCTCAAAATTTCTCATTACACACATGAAACAAAGCCCTTGTTCCTCACAGTATGGCTCACAGGCAGGCAGTGCTGTCATTACCTGAGACAGTAAGTCAGGCATGCTACAGCTTGACCCCAGCCAGACTTACTAAGTCACTCCTAACATGGAAAAGCCCTCGTGTGATCTGTGTGTCCTCGAAGTCAAAGAAATGTTAACCACGACCCAGGTAGACAGCAGCATTACAGCCACGCCCACAGCATGGCGGTCACACCAGTGGTTTCTTTAGGGTTATCTTGCCTTCAACTCTATTATATTTTAGTTTCAGTCTGTTCCCTTTACTCTGTCCCTTGACTCTACACTTGCTTTAATATTGTTTAATTCCCTACAGTCAGCACTGCAGACAGACCCAGGGCATTGTCTTGCACAGATATCTATAGAACATTAATATCTAAGGAGGACAAAGACATCTTCATTTGGTGATAATAGTTCTATTAAAGATAACTACCTTTTCCTTTTTAGAATTGAAGGATGTCTACTTTGAACAAGAAAGGTAGGGATTATATAACACGTGTACGACCTGATATCCCCTCAGAAATCATATCTACACCCTAATTCTCAGAGCATGCCCCTATGGTTGTAATCCCAAGTGTCCCTTCTGACATAATTAAGTTGAGGTCCGTCGTCTAGAAACAGGATGATCCTAGACCATTTAGACCCAGATTCATTGATCAGTGTCCTCATAGGAGATGCACAGAGAAGGGTGGAGTGAAGAGGGGGAAGTGGTAAAAAGCCTGTGGAGGTTGAACAATGTTATCTCGGCACCTGAAGCTGGAGGGGCAGGGAAGGAGCCTCTCTCACGTCTTCAGAGCAGAGCAGAGCTTTACTTCCAAACTTGTGGTCTCTTAAACTCTTAGACCATAACTCCCTGTTTACAGCTATCAGTTTAATGGCCATCCTGCATGGCAGCTATAGAAATCAACAGTTCCCAACATAAATTACCTGTTGCATCTTGAGAGTGACACAGTGAGTGGTGGGAAGTGCAGTAGGTAAGGAGTGAGGGAGATGAGAAGAGGTCTTCATAGTACAGTAGAGCCAGTGTCCCACCTCTGTCAACATGGCAGCCATATACTGATGTCCAAGGGACTTCCTGGGAAGAAAAGTGAAGAACTCTCAGTCCAGACTCTTGGGTCAGAACCTAGATGCTGGCCAGCTCTCCAAGTGATCCGTGGACACAGTAAAGTCGGGGAAGCTTTCGAGTTCCCTTAGCACATTTGGCTGTCCTGCGCCCAACGTCTCGCCAGCAAGAACGACGCACGGACATCAGGATCCTTCTGCAGCAAAGCATTTATTGCATCTTGAAGAGGAGAGAGCCGAGCCCCAGAATGGCACTCTTATATACACCCTAGTGGCGTGTCCACGCCTGATTGGTCGCTTACCCATGATCTCATTGGCACGCCCCGGGGTGGGCAAAGACTTGGCGCGAACACACTCTTGCACATGTGCACACAGCTAGTTTCCTGAAAGGAAGTCGGGCTGGCGCAGCGGAAGCCAGCCCCATCTTGTAATGGTGAATGCTATCGAGGCTTTCCACACTTGGCCTTGCGTGTTCCTCCTACCATGCTTGGATTTACTCAGGACGTATCTAAATTCTACTTCCTGCATCTAGTCTAGGTCAGCGAGCAGGTGTTAGTAGAAAAACACATTCCAGGAGAACCTGAGGGGGGAAAAAGATGCCCAACAAAGGCATAAAAGAGGTCTTCACTGGGGATTTGACTACAAGGAGTTCTCAGTTAGGACTGAAATTATAACCTAATAAAGCTGCCCTGAGAAATGGACTGATACAAAGGGATTAAAGAAGCCCGGAGCCAGAGGTAGGGAGGAGAGATGAAGAGGGGTGAAGAGCTACTTCTGTCCATCCTAAATTCAGAAATGCCAACCCTACAAAGCAATGCCTACCATGGAAGGCTTTATTGTTTCCAGGCTGGCACTGCCCAGCTCCCATGGATAACAGCCCATCTGACGAACATGGAGGAGAGGGCCCCCGTGCCATCTGCAAATCTCCATTCAGTTTAGAAAAGAGGAAACCGGGCTGGGGATTTAGCTCAGCGGTAGGCGCTTACCTAGGAAGCGCAAGGCCCTGGGTTGGTCCCCAAAAAAAGAACCAAAAAAAAAAAAAAAAAAAAAAAAAAAAGAGGAAACCAAAAGGAGTGAATTGGGGAAATCAGGAGATAGCGGAACGGTTCTTCTTAAAGACGTTTGTGTTGTGGGGAGGGCATGATTGGCATAGAAATATCTGCGACGCAGAGGATAGAAGTCTTATTCTGGTTCAGCTGGGTGCAGAGACAGAGAAATGCTGAGCAGATGCCAGAAAAGAGTCAAGGATGTGAGAAAACTACAGAGAAAGCCCAGCCACTTTGATAATCCAGGGCAAGCCAACACTGACGACCGTGATAAGGATGGAGAAATGGCTCGGAGGGCCGAGGGCCTGATGCACAGTCATGAAGACTTAAGGTAAGACCCTCAGCACCCATGCAGAGCCAGTGTGGGGGTGGGGCACAGTGTGTGCCTGCAATCCCAGCACACAAAGGGGATGTAAGAGGATCCTGGGCACTCACCTGTCACCAGGCTAGTCTAGCCAATCAGTAAGCTCCAGCTCAGCCAATCACAGACACGGCCTCAAAAAGTTAGGCGGAGCGTAAGGAGAGGAGGTGTGTCCACAAATATGCAAATGAGCATGAGCACCCACACGCTCAAACACATCACATCACACACACACACACACACACAAGTATAGGACCAAGGTGTGTTAGATGGAGATACAACAATAATAGGAGGGATTTTAGTAATTTTTGTATTTAGAATATGGCAAGTATATATGGCGGTGGCCTCTCCTTAAGAGATCTGACCAGAGTCTCAGTAGAGATCATGGCTTTATAAATGAAGAAATTATAACACAGAGAAGTGTTGACCAGGAAACATGAGAAAAACGTTTTGCTGACAAAGCCGCGTGTTGACACATAACCACGGTTTAAGACTGGGTAGAAACCATGCTAATCTATCTCTGAGGTATCGAGGTAATATTGATAGCATGGTTCCAAGGCATTTGTATTATTCAAAAGACTCCTAATGGACTCTGTATTCTATGCAAGGGGTATTATTGGTTTAAAGGAACAAAAGGATTATTGCAAAGACTTTTAATTCCTCGGGCACTTGAGAATTAGCATAAGCCTAGAAGCATGTAAATGAAGAAAGCTCTTCAAATGGCAGAAGAAAATGGTCTGTTCCACCTAATTGAATCCCATTCATTTAATCAACAGCTTGCATGGAAGGGCGATATGCGGTCAGTACTTTAAGGCATCAAAGATGTGAGGTCTTCAGTCTCAGGGGCTCCACTCCCTTCATCTAGAAACCTAGGACCAAAAAATACCAACAGAGTACCAAGAAGCACAAAGTTCCCTGTAGGAAGACCAAAAAGAGCCAATCGCATCAGTACTGTGGGGATTCAGATACCTAGGACAATAGAACTCTTATTCTCCACAATCCCATTTCCTACTGCCCTCTCTTTTGTTGTGGGACCCACTGAATTTAACCAGAGCGTCTACAGAGGAGTGGATATGGAGCCAGTCACATAGGAGATTCTCCAGTAGCTGAGGTTGGAACTTTAATTAGCTGTGTGAGTTTGATTTCAAATTCCTCACTGGTAAAAGATGGTAGGAAAATGATATCTAATCATAGCATAATCATCGTCCGGGTATATAATGCACATAAAACATTTCTGCACTTCTGTCGTTGAGTCCATTCCCTGTAATTAAATACTTTTCTCCTCACTTACTCTTTTTCCTCCTCTACTCTCAATTTTTCTGTAGCATTTCTGTGGTAAACCCAGTTACATGTCTGCCAGTTCTGAGAAGAAGTGATCGGCTTAGGGATCCATGTCTTTAATCAGGATAAAAATGTCAATCTTCCATTTAAATGTTGCCCCTTGGTGGTGCTTTTCTTCTTCCTGAATTGTTATCACTCACGTAGATAAGGCATTGACTCTTAGTAGAACCCGATTTAGAGCAAGAGTTACTACTTTATTCTGTAAACCAGTTACTGAATGGTTTATTCTTTGTGTAACATATAAGTGACAGCAGCTATGGGTCTGCTATGACAACATTAGTCCATGTTCTATCACTGTGAAGAGACATCATGACCATGGCAACTGTTTAAAGGGAAAGCATTTAATTGGGCTTCATTATCGTCATGGTGGGGAACATAGTCACAGGTAGGCAGACCGATAGGGAGGAAGCTGGGGATTCTACATCTGGATCTGCAGTCAACAGGAAGAGAGGGAGACAGACTAGGCCTGACTTGGGCTTCTGAAACCTCAAAGCTCACCCCTAGTGACACACTTCTACCTACAAGACCATATCTACTTCAACAGAGCCACATCTCCTTAAAGTGCCACTCCCTAGTGACCTAGCATTCCAAGTCTATGAGCCTATGGGGGCCATTCCTAATCAGACTCCTACAGGGATCATGTAAAAGGTGGGTGTGGCTGTGTTCTAGTGACACTGTACATCAAGCATCAGACTGCACTTGGATAACAACATGTTTTGCATGAGTATGGCATGGCTTTGACCAAGGTCTGTGCTGCCTGAGTCTAGCCCTTCATTGACATTAAGAGGATTGCATTTGAGGCTCTTAAATATTGACAGCAACACAAATGAACTCATGTCCATAGAGATGCATGTTCTGATCCATAGATCCTTGGCTCACTTGCTTTCTGACCCTTCATAGAAAAGCTTACTTTTATGACCTTCTTTTTGGTTAATTACAATTATATAAGTTAGTCTTTCTTTACATTTCTTCAAGCCTGTTGAAAGATTGATGGCAAAGATCCTCATTGATGGCAGATTGTTTGCCTGTGCTCATTTTATCTCTGTATGAATTTCTCCAAATGATCGTCTGTATGATTGCCTTTGTAGATTGCCGTTGACCTCAACCTTCCTGCATTGGCCTTCTTCAGTCTTCATCAGCCCTCAGTGGTCATTCATAGTCTTTCACAGTCTCCTGTGGATAGTTTGTCCTTTAAGCAATGCCCACCCAATGCTCCAACCATTCACTAAGCATTTGAGTGGTAAGTTCTTAGGTTCCTGCTCTTGAGGCCAGGCCTCCCCTTCAACATGAACTCTTATCTTAAGTTTGTATTCTGAGTTGCTTCAGTCATGGTCTTTCGAAACAGCAATAGAAGAGTAACAAAATATCCTTGCCTTGGATCCTGGTGTTTCTCCTGTGTAGGTTTCTACTGGGCATCCACATCTCTTGCTTCACCTTACTTGAGTTTCTTGCACATCGCATGAGAAAATGAACTCCAAAAGAGAAAGGTATTGTGAAAAGGACAAGACTCGAGGACAGAGGCTGCCTTGATGCTGCTTTTCCCAGGGGTTTAACTCTTGTAACTACAGCATTTCTGGAGTCAGTTCAAACCATTAATCTAGCATACATTATAAGATTGTATTACCGCATGTATATGCTAATAAAGTGTGACACACACACACAAACACACACACACACACAGAGACAGAGAGAGAGAGAGAGAGAGAGAGAGAGAGAGACAAGCTCGAGTCTCTATGTTAGCATTACACTTTTAGAAGAAATGTGTGATTCCAGATCCATATAGATAAAAGAATATCCCGAGTCCAGCCTCTGAGTTGGGAAGGTTTTCTTCAGTTCTTGCTTCAAGGCCTCCCCTTTGTTATTGCACCTGGCCTGGTCTTCAGGCTGTGAGTCTGAGGCAGGGTTTCCGACATCCTTTACAGATCCCTGATCCCCTGGTTTACGTGCAAGCATCCACCTGTCAGCTGTAGCTGGCACCAATCAGACCAGGAGCTGCCTTAAAGGGATACCTACCCTCTCTGTCTCTTCCCACTTGATACCCTGTCTGTCCTTGATTCTCCAGCTGAAGGAGTAAATCAATCCGTGAAGATTCAACTCAACCTCGGTCGCAGCTGAGTCGATTGTTCGTATTACATAATCACAGATTCATTTTAGTGTCAGCAACCAAGGCAAATTAAAGGTTGCGTCAATGTCTTCTGAGCTCAACAGGAAAGTCTTAAGGTATTTATAGGAGTGAC
This sequence comes from Rattus rattus, assembly GCF_011064425.1. Classification (NCBI taxonomy): domain Eukaryota; kingdom Metazoa; phylum Chordata; class Mammalia; order Rodentia; family Muridae; genus Rattus; species Rattus rattus. The sequence continues at coordinate 146,327,684 of NC_046158.1, read as the reverse complement.
TCAAAAATGGTTGAGAAGTATATATGCAATTAATTTCAAAAATAACTTGCAGAAAATCTAATGGGTATTTAGCTAATAATAGCCACAAACTAATAAGGAACCTATAGCCACCACCTTTAATACTCCGATATCACTCCAAAAATAGTTTTAACCTTGCACTCTTTCTAGAACCTTCCAGCTTTAAAATCAACACAGCATTTCAAAGCACACACCCAAGCTACTCTGCCCACCACTTATTAAGAAGATAATATCTTAATTTAAAGGTGGTTCATAAAAAGAGACAGAAAATTGAGCGCCTAATGAGTTTGTAATGATTCCTTCCAACTGAGATGAGCTCATCTGCATCATGGCGTCTATACAGAGAACAGTCTATTTAGTCCTCAAAGCCTATGGATGTGTGGGAGAATCAGATGTTTCTATCCCAAATTGTCCAAAGGTACCTGTTGCTGTAAAATTACAAAATAATAATAATAATAATAATAATAATAATAATAATAATAATAATAAAAACTGCCTTTCACACCACACTAGGTCCATCATTGCAGTGCCCCAAGGTATCTGGTAGTCATCTTCATCTCAGTCAGCAAAGCATCTCACCCACTCTGCTCCATCCCATATCTCACTGCCAATGGCTTCTCTCCGAGCCTGGCAACAATCTCTCTACCCATCCAGTTCCCTAGGCAGGCTGCCACCATGCCAGACATGCACATCCCAATTCCGTGGCGGCCCAGTGTCACCAGCCACCACACACTCTCTTGAACTCAACATGAAAGAACACACAACACAATAACCTCTGATCCAATTGATAAGATAGAATTGCCCACCTAGACACACAAAGCCCTGTACACGTCCATCCCTTAAGAACATTCACAACAACCTATAAAGGTACAGCGTGGAATCTTAACGTCAGCCTCCGTGTTCTCTCGGCGGCTTCTCTGCCGTCTCCTTCCATTCCAGTCTCCTCCTCTTTCCTCAAACTTTTCTCCCCCCCCCTTCCTTCTCATCCAATGGCAGGCCTTGTTCTAGCTTGTACCTGCCTTCGCCTGTATGACATCATCCCACAGGTACCTGTGTATATCTTTGGTTTGTTTATTCATCGGGACATAGGGTCGCAGATGGCCCAGATTTTAAAGATCGTCACATTAGGGCACACCAGTACTCTTGGCACTGGGTGGGCTGAGGAAGGTCGGTCATGGTGAGCTCAAGGCTAACCACGGCTACACGCTAAGCTCCAACCTGGGCTTCACAGTGACACCCTGTCTCAAACAACAGCAGCAGCAACAGCAGCAACAAAATGGCAGCAACAAAATGCATAAATAATGAGGAAAATCAACTAAGTTGGCAGTAAAGAAGGAAAATTTGAGTTTTAGGAAATAGTAGTCAACAATAGGACATGTTTGGTTATCACAAGACGGGAAAGATATGTCTCCTGCCTGTAGAAGGTGGAGAGGACCAGGTTCTTGCAAATTGTACCCCACGATACATTAAAATAAAGGTCTGAGTGCATTCTAAATAGCTAGCTGAAGTCCTGTGCCCAGACGGTTCCTTTTATCACTTCATAGATGAGAAACCTAACATTTAGTGACCTCCTGAAGCTACAGAGATCACAGGAAACGGATGATCTGGGTTCTCACCTGGGCCGCTTACTGTGAACCACTTTGCAGTCTTATCTGGTGGCTGACCCCGGGAGGAAGTTTTCAAAGTTGTTTTCTCAGGAACATCTACTTGTTTCCATGTCTCTTTTTACCAGAGCGAGCTCAGACACTCTCCGGAAGCCGTGACGTCTGAGTGGTTAGGAGCCTTCATCAGGCAAAGTAGGCTGTGGTGAGTGCCGGAAGGAAGAGCAAATATTTAAAACCACATTTCCCCCCCCTCAAAGAACAATTTCCAAGTCTCTACCAGGTGCAGCTGCAGATAAATCAGAGTTTCAGGGATGCCACCCTGCACAGGATGACAACCAGAGCAGAAAGCCACAATCTCAGCCTAGGGGGTTCTCACGGATAAGCCGAACACTGCCTGCGATTCGTGTTGGCTGGGTTTCACCGCAGCATCCTGGGATGTCCAGAAAACACGAACTACACCCAGGCTCATCTGGGGTGGGGTGAACATGCAAATGCCTTCCTCGCACTTGGCTTTCTGCAAACACAGAGTAAAAAGAAAAAAAAAATACAAGAATGATAGGTAGGGAGATTGTGGGAAAGGAGTAGGACATTTCATGCTTCGCAGAACCCTGATGGCTATTACTGCGTTTTAAATTTGCGAGTTGCAAACACAAGCTGCTCTTAAACAAGAACAAAAAAGCAAAGCAGATGGTTTCCTTTCCCATCCTGTGAAACTTTTCCTGAATGCAGCGTATGTTCCCTTCTGCCCAGCTGGCGTCCTCTGTGAAAATAACCCGTTTTGGTGACTCTGAGCTTCGCGCTTTCCTTTTCTCCTCTGTCCTGTCATTTTTGAAGGGGGAAAAAAAATACGCCTGCCCCCTGATACCTCATTTCAAATGTCATCATACCTAAAAATGAGAGAGAAGAAAAAGGACCATCAAAATATTTAACCAAATTTCACCTCCTTTTGCAAAGTGCACGAAGAAGCCCGATTGGACCCTAGACAGGTGCCAGCCTAATCTTCTCTCCGTGACGATCGCAGTGTATATTTTTCAACAAAAATGTTTCTTGAAAATCAATCAATCGTTTTATATTTGACTTAGTAAAAAGTACATGAGATTTGCATTAGTAAAGAGTTGGAATCAAATTCTACTTTAGCCTCTTACTAAATAATTATGCACCCTGGGAAAGCGATTTAAATTTTGCTTCACAATATTTATATCCTATGATCCTTGGGGATCTTTGATAATTTTTTTTGCTATTTTTGCTTTGCTTTGCTGGTATTTATAACAAAGGAAGGACAGTAATATTTGTCTTGGGTGGGAAATTATCAAGAGAAACAAATTTTCTGAGCCCACTACAGGTAATCACGATCCTAAAATTTCATCCCAGTGTTGAAGCCCTGATTGTTCACTTCTGTACGGTTCAGTTCTTGAGTCAGTCAGACAAACACCAGTCCTCTAGCTCTTCAGACATTCAGAAATTTCGACCTACTAAATTCGGTTAAAACAAGACCACCAGATAGTTTTTCAACTGTGGCTGAATGTGAGCTGTTGCGTTTTGTCTCACTTATGAGCAGAGACATCTGTAGCTCTCTCTTCACAGCGTTCTTTAGAGATGCAGAAAACGGCGTGAGAAGTGCACAGCTTTCTGTGAAGTGACTAGGGCATCCTTAGTTCAAATGCATGGACTGATTACCTTTGGGGCGTGGCTTTATTGGTATTGTTAATTTAAGGTCGACGTAAGAGCGCCTGCAAGGCCTTCAGATTCTCTCGACTGTGTGCCTTGCACTAACACAGTATTTAAGCGACAGATAGTGACTGCCACCCTGGCGTTGGCAGACAGAAACCGCCAAGGGGGAAATCAGTTAAAAGCCCCACCCAGATATAAAACCTAAGAAGCATAGCAGTGGCCAGCACAGTGGAGCATCCCTAATGCATGGCCCCAACAGTGGTGATTAAAACTTGGGAATAACCATCAGCTGTCTAAACTGTCCCCAAGGCCTGACCAATAGGAGGGAACACAGGCCTGATATTGTGACCTACCCAACTACTTGGAGGTGAGGTCATGGACCCTAGAAGAAAGCCTGTTGCCATCAGTCCCCTAAACCTGTATACTTCCCGACTGCATTCTAAATGCTTTTCTCTATGACCACAGGTAGGGGGAAACCCTTACCCCTCATCAGGTGGAGACCATTAGAAAGCCATGCAGAGACTAAAGTGACTGTGAGATGGCCAGCCTCAGTTGATACATCCATAACCCAAACCCTATACCTTACTCTCAGGGAATATCTCACCACAGGGGATAGAAAGACTGGAAGAGCCAAAGGCACAAGGTCTTAAACGGTAAGCATAACTGTTGCGAGATATCAACTTTGTGATCGACAGGGAAGTTGCGCCTGTTGTGTTTTATAAAGAGATAAAGGGAGAGAAGGAATATGTTTGGTGGGGGTGTAGTCGGATCTGAAGGAAGGAGGTGCCTCCTCAGCCCCATGCTGAGGCCTATATTCCCCCTGAGGGACCAACCACAAGGTGGTATAGTATAGGAGAGAGTTCATTTAGGACATGGGGAAGGGAGTTAAAACGTTAGTAGATATAGAGAAAATCAGAGAGAGGGGGCAAGAGGGAGGATAGAGGAGAAGAATAGAGAAGTAGAGACAGGTCATGAGCATGTGGAAAGAGGGGGGAGGGAAATGGGGAGAAAGGGGAGAGGGGCGAGAGGACAGAGCAAAAGCACAAAAAAGCAAGAGCAACAGAGATGGGAGGGGCGAGCAGCCCCTTTTATAGAAGTGAGTCAGGCACACCTGGCTGTTGCCAGGTAACTGTGGGGCGGAGCTTAGACAGAATGCTGACAGCCCCCAAGAAACCCTAACAATTTGGCTGCCTACAAGAGACCTGAATAGCGACCACCACAGTGGACACCGCAGTGTGGATGGGGAAAACCGCACAAGGCCCTTCTGTAGGTGAAAAGACATCGGCAATTGTTGGTTAGAGGAAAATCATCTTCTCTGCGGATAAAGGAGGAAATGAGTGGGAGATGGTGAGGGGAAACAGCACAATCACAGGACTCACGGGGGAATCCTAGAAAATAACACGACGGAGGTAAAGACGGTCAGCAGCCAGAAGTTTCTCTGGTTTTTGTTACCATTCTCCTTGTGCCTCACAGACTGTAGAAGAGAAGCCTTGAAGTTTCTAATAATCTTATTTTATGGTCGGATGCATCTGTTAACAAAGCCTGCAGAACACTCGGGGGGGGGTCTTATAGTGTGGTATTACTACTGCTGCATTATTATTACTATGTTAATATCACTAGTATTATTATTACTATGATAAATTCCTATATTTTAGAGGGTATCTTGGACTCCCCCTGACCAAATAAGATGGAGCTTTCCAGTGCCAGGTACTGGGATGTGCATTAAATAGTCTGTGGCTCTATGTGGATCACTGTCAGGAAAAGCAGTGTAACCTCTGAATATACATTTAAGATATATAGATATATAGATATATAGATAGATAGATAGATAGATAGATAGATAGATAGATAGATAGATTTAATATATATATATATTAACATTTGTATGTAACAACATTTAAGACGTATGGATATAGGTATGTATTGATCTGTTGTCACTCCTTGTCCTTTTCTCTCTGTATTGGCCTCCCCTCTCCCAATTACCACCCCCTCCTCCCACTTTCCTTTTCCTCTTCATCTCACCGGAACCTGCTATTCCCTTCTTTATCTCCCCCTCTCCATGGTCCCGTTTCACTTTTCCGGTTTCTGTAGTTAATCAGTTAATCCATATTTTATACTCACGTCTGGGGATTCGGAGCTAGGAATCACACACAGCGTTTGTCTTTCTGGGTCTGAATTTTGTTACTCAGTATCGTCTCTCCTTTTATCCCTGTGATTTAATTTCCTTCACGGCCGAGTAGTCTTCTGTTGCGCAGACACACCTGACTTTCACCATCTATTCGTCGGTTGAAGGACATTGGGGTGTTCCGTGGTGAATGCTGGTGCTCCCCTCAATTTCACCTTCTTACTCAGGTCAAGATCCTCGCCCAAGGGATCCTGCCACCCACCATAAGTGGGTCAAACCCCTGCCTCAATTGGCCTAATCAAAACAGTTTGTCAGAAGCATGCTCAGAGGCCTGTCCCAGCTGATCCTAAGTCTCATCAAGTCGGCAGTCGAGACTCACCTCAAACTTGTTCGAGCTGGAGTGGGCTTCCCACTAGAAGAGGTGTGGATGCTGGGGCTCCACAGAGGCTACCCCGGAGGTTAGACACCAGACTCTCTCTTGGCCAAAATCCTGTCTAAAGCAGAGGATGAGTGGGTAAGGATGGGGAACGATGCAATTGTCCTTCCGTGATTTCCCAGTCACACCATCAGCCTGAAGTCCAGCTCCATTACGCTCACTTCCAGGAAGCTTCTTTAACGAGATGCACCTTTCTTTATTTTTCTGTCATGTTTCTCTGTATGTAGATATGTGCACCGTGTGTGTGCCTGGTTCCTGCCCACACAGACCAGCGAAGGTCATCAGATGCCTTCAGACTGGGGTTTTTAACCTCTGTGAATTGCCGTGAGTACTTGGAATGGAGCCCAGGTCTCCCTGAGGAGCAGGCTTCCCAGCTCTGTCAGAATGTCCTTCTAGTCAGCTCCTCTGTACTGCTGACGTCATCCTCACCTCACTGACTTAGCAGGCTTCTAGTCACTCAGCGTTCATGTCACAGACGCCGGTTGGTCTTGGCAGCTTGAGGGCAAGCACTGCCTTAAACTGTTTCCTAAATAAAAACTTTATTAATTGAGAATTGTTATGATATTCACCCAAACCCCACACAGATCCACCCCCACCTCCAACCCCCTAACCTCATGTCCTGTTTTAAATAATTCACTTTTATACATACACGTACAACACACAACATATACATACACATACACATACATCAACCATATACATCAGGTACATACACACACATACACATATGCATATACATATACTTCACTCCCTACAGGGCAGTGGAGGGCTTGGCTGTACTCCAGTGGACAGCCCCACACCCAGGAGTACACAGAGGACACAAACTTAGGTTAGTGGGATAGTCAAACAAATTCACTTTCAATTATTTGAAATTGCACGCATGTGCTGAAAATATAGCGGGCATTCGTTGTGGCTATATCTTAAATTGTTAAAATATAGGAGTCGTGTAAAAATAGGACTCCCGAGCTCACTGATTGGCTTACTCAGATTCTATAGAATGATGACGAAATTTTGATGTTTTGTAACTGATTTTTACTTTCTCAGTCTCACCAGTAATCTATAGGATCATTCTCGGGAGATTAAATCACTGTATCTTTATATATATATATATATATATATATATATATATATATATATATATATATATTACAAATATATATATTTGTGTCATCTGTCTGTGGAAGAAGACATTGACATGAGTACAGCACCCAAGGAGGCTAGGCCCTGGGGCTGAAGTTACAGCTATTTCTGAGCTGTCTAGAAGAATGTATGGAAAAAAACTCAATTTCTCTGGGAAAAGCAGGAAGTGGCTTTAGCTGTTAAGCCTTCTCCAGATCCTAGGAAATACACCCTCTAAAGCCTGTCCTCAACATTGTAACACTTAATGAAACTAGAATTCATGAGATCCTTCCTACCTATCCTCATCAGATTTTTTTTTAAATGTGTTAGAACATGCTAATTTAGAGTCAGCAAATCACCATAAGAAGCCGTATTTAGAGAACGACAGTACAAAACAATAGACATTTAGATTATGCATTCAAAAACCGGACAATTAAGGCAGACACTGAAGTTGGTATTCTGTTAGCCCCCAAGCGCAGGACTCCCAAAGGCATAGCCTGAACGTTATTTTGTAAATTCCCCAAAGCTCTCTCTAAGTGCCACAAGCCGCCAAGTTACAGTTTCATCAGGTCCAGGATACACAACATAGTACAAAGAACCATCTGTACTGAACATTCGATCATTCCCCCCTTGAAGCTCTTGGCCTTGCCAATCTCTTTGCTGGAATGTTCTTCCTATCCACAGAGCCTGAGGCTTTCCCTCCACGAGAACTTTGTTCAGGTAACCCCTTTCCTACGCTGACACTTGACTGAGTGACCAGCCCTTGAGCTCCCACCTAAGAATGGCGTCTCTTAGCTGTGCCTGATTCTTCTTCCTTACTGCCCTAGCCCAGATCATCTTCCTGAGCATCAAGAAACTTGGTAATTTTTATGTGTATCGTGCGTTTTCTTTCCCCCATGTATCTGCTGTCTAAAGATGAAACGCTATGGCCTCGTATTTTTGTGGTGCCTTCTGAATGATATCTCGGGAGATGGGCCTGGAATAATAATAGATGCTAAGTTTGGGCGTGATTTTAATGAATGAGCTGGAGTACTGTTTTCCATGATAGGAACTGAGCAATAGCAAAGGAATCCCCTTCCCTGGTGGGTCTAAAAGCTGCATAGATGTTTCTGTTAACAAGGCCAACTTCCTCAAGAATTCTGACTAACACTAGCTGCTCATTCCATGCAGAGTTTATAAGCCACTGGGTAAAGCCAAGATTCCATAAGTAGATAAAATCTAATAGGACACATTCGTTTTCAACTCACCGTAAGAGCTACAGTAGAGAGGCAGACACGTGCTATTAAGGACCTCGGATTGAGTCATTTACAACTCACAAAAGCAATAGATTGAGTGACTCAGAGTCAACTGCACTCGATACCCAACCAACAGAATCAAGCACAAACATTCATTGTAAAGGTACAGTACTCATTCCAAAGCGCTAAGTGATGGCAGAGATTTTGATTTATTATTATTATTATTATTATTATTATTATTATTGTTATTACTATTATTATTTGTTTTTTAACTTGAATTCAGTACACCAAAATGTATCTGAGATTTGCTTTCTAAACGAAGAGGTTTCCTCAAAATTTACTTCTGCCTTTGTTTCCAGAATAGTAATTCTGCAAGCCATAAGGGCCTGTATTTTCTGAAAAGGAAGAAGGAAGAAGAAGAAGAAGAAGAAGAAGAAGAAGAAGAAGAAGAAGAAGAAGAAGAAGAAGAAGAAGAAGAAGAAGAAGAAGAAGAAGAAGAAGAAGAAGAAGAAGAATTAGTAATACAATATTAATATTTTTATAAATGTTTATTATGCTGTTAAATCAAATAAGTACCTTACATGGGCAAAGTAAACTACATACATTCTTTCAAGAAAAAGAAATAGAAAACCAAATATCCATCGACTGAACAATGGTCTCTCTACTTTCAGCCCATACAGTGTTCTCTGTTCCCAAATTAATCTCTCAAAGGAAGTTTGAAGTAAAGGGGATGGAAAAGGGAGGAATATATTTTCTGACAAGAAGGCTTGCATTATAATTGTGTAATTACCAAAGCCCAGAAGTCACAAATTACAGCTCATAGTGGTGTTTAGCATGCGTCTTTAAACTTTCATTCACGTAAAAACTTAATTAATTACCCCTGAGTGACAGTGTTCTCCTTGGAAGATCATGATTAACCACATACATTAAAATTCTAAATCTCTCCCATCCAACAGAAGCAACATACACGCAATTAAGTGACGACATTCAGAGCCCTATGATCCCAGGAGTTGACATATCATCCCAATAATTTACAGCAAATTGGTCTGGAACTTCTTTGGCTGTCACTCCCTGGCTGGCCCTTTACTTTGCCTGTCAGTGAAGAGAAGAGAAAGGCAGCATTCTGAGCGTATACTTACTTTTAAAAAAATGTCACGGTACATAAAAGTCCCTAAGCACCTCTATTATTACACAGAGAGCCCCTGCTAAATGTTTGGTGGTCGGAAGAATGTAGTCATGGAGGGCTTACCCAATAATCTAAGCTCTTCCACCATTCATTCAGTTCAGTGAGTAGATTTTAAATTTCACTAATTCCATTTCACAGTCTTAAAAGTTCTCTTTTATTCAATGATCGATATGGCTTTTGTCAGGATGTGTTGTTAGCCAAGGTGGTAATGCTGTTACAGATGAGATTGCCTTTGCTGTTACCATCGGCTACACATTATCCTATTATATAAGGAAAAGTGGGAACCATAAGAACATTGAAGCTATGAATTACCCTAGATGCCTAGAACACATGAAACTCAAGACGGATGATCAAAATGCGAAGGCTTCACTCCTTCTTTAATAGGGGAACAAGAATACCCTTGGCAGGGAATAGAGAGGCAAAGATTAAAACAGAGACAGAAGGAACACCCATTCAGAGCCTGCCCCACATGTGGCCCATACATATACAGCCACCCAATTAGACAAGATGGATGAAGCAAAGAAGTGCAGGCCGACAGGAACTGGATGTAGATCTCTCCTGAGAGACACAGCCAGAATATAGCAGATACATAGACGAATGCCAGCAGCAAACCACTGAACTGAGAACGGGACCCCCGTTGAAGGAATCAAAGAAAGAACTGGAAGAGCTTGAAGGGGCTCGAGACCCCATATGAACAACAATGCCAACCAAACCGAGCTTCCAGGGACTAAGCCACTACCTAAAGACTATACATGGACTGACCCTGGACTCTGACCTCATAGGTAGCAATGAATAGCCTAGTAAGAGCACCAGTAGAAGGGAAAGCCCTTGGTCCTGCCAAGACTGAAAACCTAGTGAATGTGATTGTTGGGGGGAGGGTGGTAATGGGGGAAGGATGAGGAGGTGAAGCCCATATGGAAGGGGAGGGTGAGAGTTTAGGGGAATGTTGGCCTGGAAACCGGGAAAGGGAATAACATTTGAAATGTAAATAAGAAATACTCAAGTTAATAAAGAAAACGGAAAAAAAAAAAAAAGAAAAAAGAACATTGAAGCTAAAGCTTGAGGGTGTACTATTTGGATGACAAAAAAAGATCCCCATGCCCTCACAGAATTGTGTAACTGACTTCCCTTGAGTGCATAGACCTCACGACTTGTTTCTAACTAGGAGAATATGGAACCTGTGACACGAACCCATGTCTGTGGTCACACTAAAATGGCAGTAAGTAGCATCCTGCTTGCAGACTATATTACTGGAACTAAGGAAACAATCTGCCATGTTGGGGAAGCTTGTTGAGGCCAAGAATTGAGGGTGACATCCAGTAAGGACACAGGAGTTTTCTACCCAACAGTACTGGGGAGCTGAGCCCTACACACAACCTGTGAGAAAGCTTGGAATTGGCCCCTTCCCCACTCGGTCTTTGATTGTGATTGCAGCCCCAACCGACACCTTGACTGAAGCTCTGTGAGAAATTCTGACTCCTGGAATTGAGCTAGCTTCGCCTGAACCACTGAAGCTGAGATATAAATGCATGCCCCGTTTAACTAGCATACATCAAGGCACTTGTTGATGAACAGTGGAAGACTAGTCCACGGCCTTTCCCTGAGCCAATGAAGATTGCACATGGAAAAGATCCTTTGTGGTATGCTACTGTCTTAGGCTTTCACTGCTGTGAAGAGATACCATGACCAGTGCAACTCTTATAAAGGACAACATGTAATTGGGGCTGGCTTAGAGGTTCAGAGGTTTAGTCCATTATTGTCATGATGGGGACTATGGCAATGTCCAGGCAGATATGGTGCCTGAGAAGAAGCCGAGAGTTCTACATCTTGACCTGCAAGCAACAGGAGGAGACTGAGACCCACACTGGGCATAGCTTGAGCATATAAGACCTCAAAACCCTGGATCTTTGAGGCTCTCAGAGACTGAACCACCAACCAAAGAACATGGGCTGGACCTAGGCCTCCCTATTCATGTGTAGCAAGATGTGCAGCTTGGCCTTCATGTGAGTCCCAAACACTTGGAGCAGCAATGATCCTAAAAGCTGTTACCTGTACGTACGATATGTTCTTCTAGCTGCACTGCCTTATCTGGCCTCAGTGGGAGAGGATGTGCCTTGCCTCACAGATACTGGAAGTGCCAGGGAGGGGTGACTGAGAGGGGGGCAGTGAGTAGGACGTAAAGTAAATAAGTAAGTAAATAAATTAAATTAAATTTTAAAAAATCTAGACCTCAAAACCCACCTCCACAGTGACACACTTTGTCCAACAAGACCACACTCCCGTAAGGTTATGCCGCTCCCTATGACCAAGCATTCGAACACATGAGTCTATGGGGGCCATTCCTATTCAAACCACCACAGTTACCTTTTGGCCTTGTGGCCTGACCTAGAAGAGAGAACTTGATTGATGAGAAAGATATGCAAAGTCAGGGAATGGCATAGTGGGTGAGGGGATGAGGTAGATTATCAGTAGACAGGAAGGCACCTCTCCTTTTGCTCTGTCACATTGCTTCTGTCTCTCAACAGATAGTACCATATAGAACCCATTAATTTCATTGCGATTTTCCCTAAGCAGCTCACTCACACTTAATATGCAATGGTTTTGACTCCAGCCTATTTAATAAATCAACCTCGGCATTTTTAACGAGATTTTATTGATGTGGTACAATGGTCCTGGATTTTAAGGTTTTCAGACTGATTTAAAATATGGATTTGAGACTGACATGATATTACCAACTTTCTTTTCATTCAATAGGAATCCGAAACCTCCAGTGTAACAATGAAACCATGATGTAGAGGATAATAGTTTTGTGACAGGAAATTTAAAAAAGAAAAGAAAAAAGTCTCTCCAAGCAAATAACCATTATTTTAAAAATCAGCAAGTTAGCTCCGTGAACCATCTACCAGTCATCTTGCTATTCTCTTCTGAAGCAGCACAAATTCTGCTACACATGGGGGAAGATTTTAGGAATTGATGCAGCAAACGTGACTCGATTCGCAATGAGAAGAAACAGAACGTGCTGTTTGACATTCCCAGCTCCAGACTGGGGGATGACCTGCTTCGTCCGCTAGTGATGACTGATTCTTCAGGTGCTGCAGAAGCCGTGTAGAGAACGACCAGATAAGACTGAAGAGGCTATAGTCAGCTAGAACATCATATAAGCAGTGGGTCATCTGGTTAGTATAGACCCATCCTACTCACGAGGAAGAGACTTCACGGATCAAGTATAGACTTATATTTTAAATATTAATCACTGGTTATCTGAAATTCAAATTTAACTGGCAATGTTGTATTTTTATTTACAATCACTGGGAACATTCACCGTAGGTTGAGTGACTCCAGAAAAGTAGGAACTTAGTTGGATAAGGATGATTTCAATCTAGATTGGAGTTCAGAAAGAAGTATGTGGAAATGACAGTTTTCTTATCATGGCTGAATTGCCCCTGTGTTGTAGACACGGCCTCTCTAATGTCCACACCGAGAGCTCACTAATCAAAAAGTCACATCTCAAATAAAAACATAGGAATCTCCCCTTAGGAGTTTAAACTCTTTCCCTGGACAAGGGCCTAGGAGATAGAGTGGCCTTCTTGATGCTCAACCAACGTCTGAGTCACGGAAGGGACAGCTAGGGTTTCGTCACCTCCATCTTCCCAGGCATTTTGCTTTGTTTCTGGTAAAGGATGCTCTATGTGCCCAACTTTTTGCTCCAAACATACTTTCTCTCGAAGAGTCAAAGAGTGTTTCCACATATAAGATTCCCACCCAAAAACAGCAAGAAGAGATGGTTGCTAACCACTGTAAGAGCTCAGCTATCTGAGGATCCAGATGCTTGTGAAGGTTTGGCTTCGCTGTCAGCCTAACTGGGCTTAGAATCACCTTACAGACACAGCTCTGGACATAACTAAAGAAAGTGACACCATCCATGGGACAGGGCTGAAGGGGAGAGGGGAGGGGGAGAAGGGAGAGGGAGAAAGAGAGGGAGAGGGGGAGAATGAGAGGGAGAGGGAGAGAGAGGGGGAGGGAGAAAGAGAGGGAGAGGGAGAGGGAGAGAGAGAGGGAGAGAGAGAGGGAGAGGGAGAAAGACAGAGAGAAAGAGAGGGAGAAAGAAAGACGGAGGAAGAGAGAGAGAAGAGAGAGAAAGAGGGAGAAAGAGAGGGAGAAAGAGAGGGAGAAAGAGAGAGAGAAAGAGAGAGAAAGAGAGAGAAAGAGAGAGAGAAAGAAGAAAGAGAGAGAAAGAGAGAAAGAGAGAGAAAGAGAAAGGGGAAAAGAGAAAAGAGAAAGCAGACAGGCAGAGGCAGGTAGAGGCAGGCAGTGGCAGGCAGAGGCAGGCAGAGGCAGACAGGGCAGGCAGAGGCAGGCAGGGCAGGCAGGGCAGGCAGGCAGGCAGGGCAGGCAGGCAGTGGCAGGCAGTGGCAGGCAGGGCAGGCAGGCAGGCAGGCAGGGGGCAGGCAGAGGCAGGCAGAGGCAGGCAGAGGCAGGCAGAGGCAGGCAGGTAGGATGGTCACCAGCTGACACATCTTTCTCACCTTCCTGACAGTGAAAACAACTCCCTGCCCAGTCTCCCCTTCACCATGCCTTCCCCAACATGACTGACTTTGTCTCTTCAAACTGTGATTCTGAATTATAAACCTTCTACCCAAGATGTATTCATCAGAGATTTTTGTCACTGAAACCAGAAAAAAAATTAATTGAGTATATGAAACCCCAAACTCAAGCTTAAACCTCATTTTCTTTAAAGAGATATCACAGCAATTATAGTAAAGAATTGGCTATAGCCATCATCACCACAGTGGAAATTTTGGCTCAGATTATTTAAAAAAGATTGGAAAATGTAACAAATTGCAAACATTCTTGTTAACAACTCAAGTTTATTATTGTGTCCCCCTAACTACTAAATTACCTCTAATCCGTGGTCCACCCCCTAAGCCAATGTGTCCCTTCCACAGAGAAATAAGCACATTCTTGGAAAGGATAAGACCATGGCCAAGTTAGAGGATGAAAAGGACCAGCTTTCTCCTGTCACCCGAGGGAAACTGAGGTCCCGTGACATTGCTTCATCTTCCTGCAGCCAAGGCAGCAGAGAGCATAGACAGGCATTCCCTAGGGTCGGTAAGGAAATGACTAAAGGTCTCAGTTGGAAGGGGCCGCTGAGATCACGAAACCTTCCTCCTCTCGTGCGTTTGAGAATGGAATCTGTGAAAAGGATTCTTCTGAGACTCTTTGAACACAGCTTAAGATACTGTAGATGTCATTTCTGCCCAGCCATGGAAGGTCTTACCAGTAACATGAAGGACAAGCCTCACTTTTGATCTCCGCCTTTCTAGTCAGTTCTGCTAATCCCACTGACTAAAGCTGGGTGCTCCCCGGGGCTGCTCACTAATGGTGCAGAATCTCGGGAGACAAGGTCCTTCCACCTGCATTTTTAACAAGGCAATTTCTGATACATATCCAGACTCGATAACCTCTGCCCTAAGCATAATTGAGTCTGCCACTCATTCCTCTATTGACTGTTTTCTGAGTCGTGGTGTGAGTTGAACTCTGCTCAGCACTAAGGTTGGTGCAGATGTATGTGAGCTCCTTCTGGGTACCACAGAAATGTCTGCTGGATTCAGTTATCAAATGTATCACCTCCCAGTAGAATTCTCTCTCTCTCTCTCTCTCTCTCTCTCTCTCTCTCTCTCTCTCTCTCTCTCTCTCTCCCTCTGTGTGTGTGTGTGTGTGTGTGTATGTGTGTATCTTGTCTCTCTGTCTCTTTGTCTCTGTCTCTTGTCTCTCTTTGTCTCTCTGTCTCTTTATCTCTGTCTCTCTGTCTCTTTATCTCTGTCTCTGTCTCTCTCTGTCTCTGTCTCACTCTGTCCCTGTCTCTGTGTGTCTGTCTCTTATCTCTTTATCTCTCTGTCTCTTTCTCTCTGTCTCTGTCTATATGTGTGTGTGCACCAAAAACACACACGTTTTGTTGTAAGTTGATAACGAGTCATCATGCCTAGCGAGATCAAACATTTATTATGACAACACTCTACTCATAGACCTGATGCTGGAAACACAGCTGATACCAGAGACACCCAGAAGCATGGCATCAAATGCTGTGGACTCTCCTGCACCTCAGTCTTTCTATCAGTGTCAGCTTGTCTCTCTCTCTTTCTCTGCCCTCACTTTGTGAGAGCCGGGTGTCCTCCCAAACATGTTGCTTCACGCCCTCACCTCCTGACCTCTCTGGCTTTGGAGCACATTAGACTCTTCCACACTTCAAGGCCTCTGCATCTTCTATGCCCTCACCCTGACACGCACCTGGTATAATAGCAACTTCCTCCATCAATTGTCACAAAGTTCCCTTGGTAGCTCCTAAGGGATGACTTCCGAGGTAACAATTCCACAGGGTACACTGGATAGTGTGAGGCTCACAGGACACTTGTATACTTAATGGCTGTCTCTCCTTAGTCAACCACACTCTATCCCATTTACCCACCCCCCCACCCCCTACGCCCCCACACTGCACCCGGTTCACTGCAGTCTGAAGGAAGACAATGTATCCATGTTCCTGTCAGTTTACCTTGCAACATCTGCCCTCTCCTCTCCCACTAGAATGTGAGCTCCTTGCAGTGGTGGGTCGCCATTTGCTTATTCAGTCTCAGGAAAACAGATTATTACATAAGGGAGAATTTTACAAGCTAATTGACAGAGTTCAAGCTTGAAATTGTTCATGGCAAGAATATTACAGCAAGAAGGCTAGCGTGCGATACAAGGAAGAACATTCAAAACATATTTTTCTCTCACGTGTCCTTCCGTCCTCTCGCTGGTGCCTTGGAGATGGAGCCCCTCTTCCCATCTGCAGTTAGAGCCTGGGCAGTTAGCAGCAATCTGGATGGACACACACACAACCTTTATTCCTTTAGACAAGTTACTCTGTTTTTCCAAACTCTCAAATCATGGAAAATATTTTATTCAATCGCCTAGAAGAAGATGCTTAGACCCGAACATGGTAACAGGTTACAGAACTAGGTGGAAGACAGAAATATTGTATATCTGGTGCAGAGAGGACATAACTGCCGTGTTACACTCATCCGGTGTTGAAGGCTCTTCCTGAGGGTCAGATGATCCCCTAACTGTGAGGTCTCCCTGCCCAGGAGAACTTTCATGAAGAGAGTGTCAAGTGCTTAGATCGAGGGGCAATTACAGGAGCCGAGGAGTTGGTGGAGTTAGTTCAAGTATAAGGCTCTGTCTGACCCTAGGTTACCAGTACAAAGTGTGTCCTGTTGGTAAAAGTCTGTGGCCCAAGGTCTGGCTGGTCTCTGTGTGTTCTGGGCTGAAGGGCAAGAGGCAGGTAGATCCTTGACGCTCACTGACTAGCTGGCCTACGGTTTCCATGGGATCTAGCTTCCGTGAGAGAATCTGTCTCAAAGATAGGGTGGAGAGCATTTGAGGACAGTGTCTAAAGTGTCCTTGCCTTCCACATACATGTGCATGAGATTATATTCACAGGTATGTGAGCACACACACACACACACACACACACACACACACACACACTAAAATAAAACAGTGTTATACTGCTTATGACTAAGGTGTCAGGCTACTGTAGCACAAACAACTACAGCCAAGGGTTGGAAGGCTCTCCCCACTGACCCAAGGGCTCTTGAGTGGAAACATTCTGATAGGCAGAAAAAAATCAATCCCTCGGGGATGGAGAGGCCCTTTGGAAAACTTGCTTCCAAAACTCAGTGGTTTTACTTGAGATTAAGAGTAGAAAAGGGCAGCATCTAGATATACTCATTCATTGCCCAAACCATTAGGAAAAACCCTCTGGCCAAATCCAGTAAACATACACCATACCCCGACTTATGCTACCAAACCACATATTACACAGCCCAGTGCAAGTAACAAGCCACTCTTGACGAATAACCCTATTTTTAATTTTGCCCTTGTCTGAATACGTGGTAATAACGAGGGTGATGCAGAGAGCTTTTTTTAATTCTGCCCCGTAGGTGAGAGACTTGGCATGGTAGTTAAAATCCAATTCTCTCTTTCCCAGAGTGTAATCAAAGTGCTGTGTCTCTAAGTGGGTGCTTTACTGCCTGACGGAATATATTCTCTGCCTTCCTTTTTTCCTTTAAAAGGGGGCTTTCTAGAAAGTTTCCTTGGCCAAATGGTCTTGAAAAAGTTTTAGAGAGAAGAGGGATGTTCCAGCGTCCAGGGTCTGCAGCTAAGTGGCCATGTCTCCTTGCCACCGCTCTACCTATCTGTCATCAAGCCCAAGCTAATTAAAGTGAGGTAACTTCTCTCTGCTTACTTTATTGATTGCTCTCCAGGCTCGGGCTGGAAGTGGGTTTTCCTGTGAATTGTGGTCCCCTGCAAAAATCTGTTAGCACAACGATATTTGAAAGTATATCCGGCCATGCCCTTAGAGCAGGTTGAAGCATCGCCCAGCAAAGACAAGTATCTCCGAATGGGTCATTTTCTGAGACCTGCCCACAATAAACTTTCTGCTTAAGACAGGAGGCTAGGGGAGCATGACTTCCACACACCCACACCACCTTCCAGGTCCCTGAAGATTAGTGACCTCTCTCCTCGTCCTGGGGCAGTTGGGACTTGTCATTAACTACACTTTCCAAAATATATCTGTCAGACAGCAATCACTTCAGGATAGTGCTATAAATTCTAAGTCGGAGACAAAAGAGAATCAGGGTTCAATTACTGGGGAAGCTCAGCAGTTGACAACAAAGCAAACTTTTCCAGCTTGGTTCCCCGCCTGGAGAGAAAACATGCTTCCACTAAAGACTCCTGTGTGTGGTGTGTGTGTGTGTGTGTGTGTGTGTGTGTGTGTGTGTGTGTGTGTGTGTGTGTTAGCCTGTATATGTGCATGTGTGCATACAGATGCATGGTTCAATCTTTTATTTATTTACTCTTGGTAGGCTCGTTGAACCTAGAGTTCACCAATTCAGCAAGACTCATCAGCAAGCAAGCTCTCTGGGGGACCATCTGGCCCTCCCCAGTGCCCAGATTCCAAACATTTACCATAGCAACTAGCCTTATGTGGGGTGCCACGGATCCAACTTAGGTTCTTATGTTTTCACAGCAAGCATGTTTCTGACTGAGACATCTTCTTGGGACCCTGAATTGGTTTTAGACCCAGTCCCTAGTGCTATATTCTCTGAGGTCCCATCGGACAGTAGGGACAGTAGTTGGGTCAGAAATAAGCTCTACGACTTAGGTGTTCTTTCTCGACTCTTCTGTTTCACACCTGTGTATTTTAGGGCAGAAGGATCCCAGTGGGAATCCCAGAGGTCCATTTGTAGATGGTTAGGATCCTGGGGTCACAATAGCTGGGAGACAGAGAGGTGGGGAAGTGTCCTCTCTAGGGATAGGAGTCATTATTTGGCTTTTCCCTTGGGCCAAGTCCTCCCTCAGGCCATTCTAATAGAAAGGCATTCCCTGTGGAAGGAGTCAGCAAAGAACACTCTTACAGCAACGTTCATACCCACTGTCCCTTTTCAAACTACAGGAGAACCTAAAAGAATTATCAGTGCTGGGCCCAAACAACAGAGCCCTCTGTTTCGTCAGTCCCGGTTGGATAATGCATGGACTTCCCCTTTAAGTACCACACAGCCGTCCCCTGATTATCAGAATGAGAAAGTCTTTATCTACACAAGCCAATGCTCAAATGAAAGCACTACAGACGCTGAAGGGAGGACATTTGCCTGAGATGGCCCTGAATGTGCAGGATAGCCCCTAAGACAGGAATTGAGACTTTCTAGCCCTGCACAATACCCATGTGAGCAAACCCAAACCCAGTCAAGCAGAGATGTATGAAGACGTCCTGCTTGGACCCATGGTAAAACCCTGCTGTGTCTGAGGGTAGATGAACGGCAGCTTCAGGCACCAAGGACAGCAGGATGTCCGCCAAACCACCCAACTCTTAGGGCAAGCTTCAAACAGATCTCTCCACGAAATGTCCTGACTCCCTAGTAATCTACAGCATACACACAACATTCAGAAGCCACCCAAATTTCAAATGAGATCTGTGTCAAGTTAGAGTAAAAATCCTTGAACGCGAACCACCCTGTATACCCTGGACTTAATTTTTTTTGATGCTGTACGCACCGAGAGCACCAATGCCACTGTTTAACTGGAAATGAGGATGGGGCGTTCTGTCTCCGGAAGCCTCACAGGAAAGAGGATGTTGCTACGGGCACTGGGGAGTCAGAAGGCCTCATGCGGGGATTGGGGACAGAGAGGTGAGGGCAGCAGAATTGAAGGAGAGAGATGACAGCATTGGACCGATTGACAGCTGACCGTGGTTGTGAACTCCACTGCATCTGGGATCGGCTGAAACCCAAGCAGCTGGACACTCCTATGAGAAAGTTTTCTCAGTCAGAGTCTATGAGGCACGAAGGAAGGTCCACTCTAAACACGGGTGGTGCTGTCTGGTGGCAGCACAGGAAAAGGTAACAACTGTTAGCTCACTTCCGGTCACTCTCTCCAGCAAGACCACCTATCCCGTGGCCGCAGCGTTCCTTCACCAGCGTGAGAACCTACTTCTTCCAGATCCCAGCACAGACTGAGTTCAGCGCTCTCCAGAAAACATGCTGGGCTTTCGGTGCCCAACTGGGGCTGCTGAGACCAACCTGGAGGAGTGAGGCAGCCACTGCTGGACCACATCCTGTAAGCCAGGCTCACAAACGCCCTTTTAAGGGTACTAGGCCTGTTCCTGTAGAGAGGCCCGACCGGTGCAGCAACAATCATAAGCTTAAGGAACCTGCTTTTCCAGAGCGCACATCTTCAAGGGAACAGACCGGGGTCAAGTAAGTGCAAGACCAGTAATGATGGTGAGACAGGAAACAGTGGACCAAGCAACCAGATATTGAGTATTGAGGGATGGTGTGTGCGTGTGTGTCTGTGTGTGTGTGTATCTGAGTCTGTGTTTCCATGTGTGTGTCTCTGTATGTGTGTAGGTGTTTCTATGTGTGTCTGTGTGTATGTCTATATGTGTCTGTGTATGTCTGTCTCTGTGTGTATCTCTGTGTGTATGTGTATCTGTGTTTGTCTGTGTATCTGTGTGTATGTCTGTGTGTATGTGTCTGTATGTGTGTATCTATGTATGTTCGTGTGTGTCTGTATGTGTGTATGTGTTTCTATGTGTGTCTGTCTGTGTGTGTGTGTATGTGTGTATCTGAGTCTGTGTTACCACGTCTGTGTCTCTGTGTATGTGTCTCTGTATATGTGTCTGTGTGTATATGTGTATCTATGTATGTCTGTATGTGTGTATGTGTTTCTATGTGTGTCTGTATGTTTATGTGTGTGTGTAACTGTGTCTGTGTGTGTGTGTGTATGGTGTGTGTGTACCTGTGCCTGTGTCTGTGTGTGTTTCTATGTCTGTCCATGTCTTTGTATGTGCCTGTGTTTGTGTCGGCACATGTGTGTAAGGGCACGTGGGTATGTGATGTGCCTGTGTTGAGGTCAGAGGTCAATGCCAGATGCCTTCCTCTTTCACTCTCCATCTTATTTTTGAGGCTACCAGAGTAGGCTGCAGGCAGTCCATGGATCCAAAACCTTTCAGCCCAACTTAATACACTGTGGGTGAAGCTTTAGACCCAGCTTAATCTGGCTGAGCAGGAGGCTCTCTCAGAAGGAAGATGTGTCTGAACGAGCCATGGCGATTCCTGACATAAGGCTGTTCCAGAACACTGACACTTCTGACACAGATCAGGGCAGCCATCTTGGTAAGAGCCAACCTTAGAAGGATGCATTATTAGTGACTTTTCTTTTGTTACTGTAAGAAAAGTGCCTGACGATGTGGCTTAGGGAGGTAGCGTTTATTTTGGCTCACAGGGGGAATAGTCTATCATGGAGGGGAAGGCAGTGGGAGGCGGTTGGCCACACTGCATCTACAGGCAAGCTCAGATGAGCGAAAGCACCAAGCGAGCTCCTGTTCCTTTTCACTCAGCCAGTGACCCCAACACATGAAAGAACTTTAGGATTTGTCTTCCCACTCCACCCAACGTATAAACTCCCTCATGGATGGTCCCAGTGGTTCAACTCCTAGGTCCTAGCAAACTGCCAAGCAAAATTATCCCTCACAGATATCAAGTCAGAATGGTGTGCAGGGACAGATGTGCAGGACTCTTTGCGAAATGCTGAGCGAGTCAGGCAGGTGCTGGGGCCTTGGAAATGGAGATCACAGATCATAGTCTGTTTTAAAAGGACCACTCTACACTGAGAGCTGCTAGGATTGCAATGTCCTGTAGACGGGCAGTTGCAAAACCTGGGAGGACCTGCAGGAATCCAAGCCTGCATACATCCGAAGTCAAACTTCAGCTGGCCAAAGCCTGGGAAACGCAGACTAGCAAAACCAGCAGATACCCAACACAAACTTCAAACTTCACTATCGTTCCATCAAACTAGCCGGCTAAGGCTAGCCCGAGCCACATGCCTAAACCAAGACGTAAGCCTTGCCGACTCCTTAACCAGGTTGATCGTAGGACAATGGAAGTCCTCTGTTCCAAGCACAAGGGTCTAGGGGGTGGAAGTAGCAGGAAGGGTAAAAGGAGAATAATGGCTTGTCCTCTGCAAACAGCCAGCAAATGTGTGAGTTATGGATAACAATTAAGTCCTAATTGGCAATAATGTAAACCTCTCCTGAACGGGTGTGGTAAATATTGAAGCAAACGAGCTGCCATTTTTCAGCCCCGGATGGCAGTCAGTCAAAATGAAAAGCTAATTTCAGCCCGGGAGGCAAACTGTGTATTTTAATCGTGCGACAGAGAGGGAACAGTAAATTGGCATTGGAGGTGAGGGGCTATTTACTTCCTTGACGCGATCCTTGCAAAAGTAAGCGGTGCTGGCCCCTTGCAAGATGAAAACAAGTTGCAGCTTTGATCCGGAGCACAGAGAAAACATCTGGGGAACAGCGAGTGGCAGAGTTCAAAGGCAGCTGGGAGCTGAGAGGAAATGGCCCACCTTCCCAGATGTCTCTCGATGGAAAAATGCCCTGTTGCTATCTAGTTGCCCTCATCATCCCTGGCCAATGTAATTCATCATCGGGTTCAGACAGTCTGAAAATGAAGGAGCGTGTGCTCCGTATGCGCACGCACACACAGGCGCACACAGCCACCGAACTCTAAACGAGCACCAGAATCTAATTAAGGGTCTGAAATATTAATTTGGCAACTAATTTATTCAAGAATTATGAGCTACAAACCACTTAATGTCCAAGGCCTTGTTCTGTGTGCCTGGGAGCCATTGTTGAGCGGAGCTCGCGACGTCCATTTTACGGAGCTCCTGCCGTGGTGAAAAGCACCAGCTGAGGCTTGGAATTTTACAAGGGTGCTCTTGCGTGTTCCCCGTGCGTTAATGTTCGTGAACTAATCCCCTTCGTTATAGCCTCGTGTCAACTACTTTACCACTCTCTGATTTACGAATGAGATCTTGAGACACAGAGAGGTTTAAGAGCCCAAGTCAGCACAGCCGCGCCTGCTGGGTACCATGATACACCCCTGTCTTCTTCATGCTCTTTGACGCCGGCCAGCATCATCCAAAGACTTGTAAACACTGCGGCGGCATGAAGGAAAGCACTCGGATGTGGGGAGGGTGACCATAATGGCCAGGCTAGCTTGAACATTTTTATGACAGCAATAACACGCTACTATGGCCTGTCATAAAAACACATCTGTTTCCCTGAGCGACTCGCCCGGCTGATTCCCGGACAATTGTTGAGTTTGCTTTTTGATAAGAACGACAGTTTGAAATCCTAATTTTCTTCCCTTACATTCATTTTAACCACCCCCCCCCCAATCCTATTAAGGGTCTGCTGAACACGGAAGGACAAAATGGATATTTTCTAACACATTAAACTTTGGGTTCAAATAGTGTATATAATTTATATGTGATGTTCTGAGGATTCCATATCTCTTGTGAATCTGTCTCCCATCTAAATTATTTATACATTTTAATATTTCAATAAAGTCAGTAGGATTTGTGTGACTCCAGATCACTCCTTCTCATGCTCAAAGAAAGAAAATCAGCTTGTAGAACATTTAATTTATCAACCTTAACATGGGATGGGCCTTTCTTTTTAATTGATCGGGTTTAAGATTACAGTTTTTTTTAAAGTAAAATAAAAACTCTCTAAATCCCTTATAGTTTTGATGTGAATCCCATGACAAGGGTTTGTCTGCCTGCGTGAGCACTAAACACTGAGGAGATTCTCCAGAGGATAAATGAAGAGGAGAGAGGGAGGGAGGAAAAAGGAAGGGGGGGAAAGGAAGGAGGGGAAAGAAAAGGCTTTGACAAAGGGGGGGAAGAAGATGAGCAGGCCCGGGGTGGGGAGGAGAAAGGAAAGGATGGATGGAGGAAGAGAGGGATGAGAGAGGGAGGTAGGAAGGACCAGGTAGGAGGTGTTGAGGGGGGGAAGGGATGGGAAGGAGGAAGCTAACTTCCTAGCAGGATTGGCTAACTACCTAACAAGGTGTGGACTTTCTCCAGATACAGTCATCCCTGGGTACCAGCTCCAAAGGATTTCATTGGTGTTTGCTTAAGCTCCTCCTAGAAAGCACAGTGCTGTGGAGGTGCACATCCCGTCATAGGACGGAAACATCTGGCACTCATGTCCCAGAGGTGACATTAGCTCTATCCATCTTACAAGGCTGTTACAGGGCCCAGCCCCCTGGAGGCGCTGTCACCTCTGGTAGCTCTGGTGTGTGTATCAGGTAAGCTAAGCAACCCGAGGTGAGAGAACCGATAGCCATCATTTCTCTGTGGTCTGTCCTTCAGGTCCTACCTTCTACGTTTGCTGATGGGGAAGAGTAGATGAAATAACCCTTTCCTCCCCACTTTTACGGCTTTTGATCATAGTGTTTAAAAGAGAGAAGAGAAAGGAGAGAGAGAGAGAGAGAGAGAGAGAGAGAGAGAGAGAGAGAGAGAGAGCACAATTGGCAGTTGAGGGGACACAGGGTGGGGGATGTTGGTGGTATCTTCACCTCGTCTTACTCTATTAAGAAAACCGAACTCCCCCTCCATATAAAAGATTTAGACTTTGTTTAGTACCAAATAGGATAACTTTTTAAAGGTTCTCTGGTTCGTTGACCTCCTTAGCCATTAGGAGACTGGAGGATGCTCTCTCCACACAGTAGGAGTGTGGAGGAATACCTAGTCAGGAAAACTTATATACAGCTCATGGCAAAGCAAGAGTTACCTCACCCCTGTAATAACTGAGGCCCTTAGAGAGCACGAAGGTCACCGCCTGGAGAAGATGGCGTCCCAGAGAGAACTATAGACCAGGCCAAGTCCTGAGAAGTAAAGAGACAGCGGCTTCTATGCCACATAAACGGGGAAGCCCCCGGGGCGATATGAACTCTGAAATGGCCCTGTTTCCTCACACCTGAAAGCACTGCTCGGATTCAGCTGCCTACGCAGCTCAAGAGCGATTGTCTTCCCTCCCGGATACAGAGGGGAACACTTGAGGACCTCGTGAAGACCGTAATTCTCGCAGGTGCCCGCCATGGAGGATGGCTCCAGAGGAAGAAGCCAAGTACCTCATTCGTAAAGGAAGAGGGAAGGACACCTCAGAGCACATCAAGCTCAGACCGAAGAGAAATGGTGATTGCTCTGCAGATACAGGTGCTGAAGAAACCCGGCCAAGAGCCACATCCGGGCACCTGTGTGCCGGAAACCCAGCTCTTGCACCGCTTGCTATCTTCTTAGTACCTATAGCAACAGACAGGCTTCCACCCTCCGCCAGCCAGAGAACATTCCTCAAACCCCATCATCAACTCAAGTGGGCTCCACAGAAACCATCTCTGCAGGGCCTGCCTGCAGGACAGGTGAGAAAAAGGGAAATGCCTGAAGGGCTGCACCCTCCTCGAGTGAGCTCTGCACCCTGGGGACCAAGCCATCAGGACAGGGAACACCTTCGAGCAGTAGTTCCTAATTGTTTGCCTTACTTTCCTCAGGAATTTTGAATTTTGAAAGGGGGAAAGGCAATAAGAGTGTGGCCTGGTTCCCCTCCTGCACCGGTCCCTGGAAACCTGCACTTGGCAGATGGGAATTTAAAAGAAATGTGCGGACTGCCGGAGGCGCTTCTTAATAGGTTACGTGGCTCCGTTACTTCCCCTCCGTTTAATGGTTCACTTAGTCATACTTGAGACTGGGAAAAAGAAATCAATCTTCGAAGGTGCCCGAACTCTTTTGAAAATAATTTTGAATTAAGGTGATTAGAGACACCCACGAATCGGGGATGGTTTCTGCTGGCGGATTCACAGCATCTGGAAGGTCCCATCAGCACACCGCTCGGGAGACCATGCTAGGAAGATTAACACGACGCTGGAGGCAATGGCACAAGCACGGGCATTCGTTTTTGTAAGAAATAAGTAGTTTAATATTTTTAATATAAATAATAATTCCGGGGAAAACAAAAATTATTGGTATTCATTTATGTTTATATTACTTACTGATTCTTTGTGAACTCCACGTGCACCAAGATTTGGAGTCTTTATCTCTCTCATATTCAGGGCTTGTAAAGACCGGATTTCTCAAGATGGTGGTAAGGCATCAGGGAGATATGAGGCAGTGCCTTGATTTCTCCCAATGGTCACAGTTGACAAACGTTAGGGCTTGTGTCTTTGGGTCCCCCTCTTTTCAAGCTCAGCCCAGGGCTATCCTTACCCAACCCAGACCCAGGTGGTTGTGTAGTTCTCATGTTGTAGTATTAAAGGGGTTTGAGGGACAGCACTTGATTTAATGCCCTCACGAGGCAGAAGGTGCTGCAAGCTGAGATACACCAGCAGGGGTTTGATCGCTAGAAATGCGGTGTTGTCCTGTTGAAGGTGTTCTGCTCCCTCTCACTATGGGCTTCAAAGAAAATTGACGATGGGGAGGAGAAGCACGTGAGCCCGTTTACCATAAATACAAGCAACAAGATAAAGTCTCTGAATGTTTTCCCTGGCAGAGGGTTTTATGGCGTGTATTTTCAAAGCCGTGTTTTGTGATTCCGCAGTGAACACGAGTCTTGGGGATACAGATTGGAGTCCTAAATTAAGATGAAGCAAGTCTATGCAGAATGAAAGCGGTGACTGTGAACATGTTCATCTTCTGTCTGTTGAGTATGGAAGGTGTGAGGAGACGTTCAAACGCATAAAAAAAAAAAAAAGAATAGAGCACAATCAAATTTCATCTCGCCTGGAACCCTCGCCTCATATTTCATTCCCAGGCTGTAGAAGTTCCGGATCCTTCTCTATCTCACTGAGGGAAAGGATGCTGCATACCGGGGCACCTGAATATAAAAGAGAATTTAGGATCCTTAGGATTGCTTCCTCTTTTGCCAAATCCCTGGCCTAACTTAGGATTCCTTTCATCAAGGCTGAGCTGAGAGAGAGATGGGGATGGAGCTCGCTGATGATAGAAATTGAGATCTATTTCACCTTTATCTTCTCCAAAAAAACCAGCCATAGCTTTCTGGTTCCACAACGGGAATCAAAAAATTTGGAACCTCATTACATAGACAGCTTAAGTGATTTGCCCAAAATCCCATTGCTAAAAAATTACCAGGAGTAGATACTCCTTCTGCGCCCCCACCCCCTTCAAATCCAAGACTAGAAAATTCTCAACTCTGTTGTGCAAGGCTAGGAAACACACAGTCTTTTTCAACTTGGATCTAACCAATGGCACGATGAGGGTAGCATGGTGTTGATCAATGAACTTGACCCAGCTGAAGTGTGATGATCTCCCTCCGCCCACAGATGTCTCCACATTTTAACATGGAAAAAGCTAACAGGCATTTCTTGCCTTGTTTCTCCCCTTCATCACTTCTTCCCTGAGAAGAGAGAGACAGAGGGAGGGAGGGAGGGAGGGAGGGAAGGACAGAGACAGAGACTGAGAGAGAGAGGAGAAGGAGAGAAGTTGTGTGTGTGTGTGTGTGTGTGTGTGTGTGTGTGTGTGTGTGTGTGTGTGTGTGCATATAAAGGAGACAAAAGAGAGAGCCAGGCCTTCCAAGGTCAAAGACCCAAAGGATCACATGATCAGGATATAAGATCAAACTTCCAGCATGGTTGGGAGGGGGGCTCCCTTCTCTGAAGCTATTGGCAGTTGTCAGGAGCTCTGGAAGGAAGAGTCATTGTTGTCTGAGAGGGAGAGGGGTGAGGGGAGGGGAAGGAAGTGATGAAGTTGGAGAGTGAGATGCTGGGCAGGTCCGGGGAGAGTAGGGGAGGGCAATTGATATGATCACAATACCTAGTTAGCATATGTTCTTAAAGAATACATTTTAAAAATAAAACACCACAGAGTTAGTGAGCACGGTCAGAATGTGTGTGTTTCCTTTGAGCAACACTGTGATAACATACCTGACAGAAACAGCTCACGGGCAGAGGATTTAAACTGTTTTGTGGTGTTAGAGGTTCCATGCAAAGAGTCTGCTAGAATCACATGACAATGGGGATCTGTGAGAGGAGAGCTGTCCCCTGTGGCTTACCTGGGAGGGCTTTTCAGCACCCCTTTGCTCTCCTGTTCCATTTGGGCTCTGGGTGCTTAGGAAGGTGCCTCCTACAGACATTCAAGCCTGGGTCCCCTCTGTCTGTGAATTCTCCTTCCAAACTCCTCATGCCTGGACGTGAGCTTTACCAGCCTCAGTCCCAACTCTACATGCAGTCAGGGTGACAGAGAAAATGAACTGTCGCCCAGTGCAGACTCACATTTTAACTGCTGCCTTCCCACTCCTGGCTTTGGTCAAATTATTTCTCCCGTCGAGCCCCGCTTTCCTTGCAGGGCTGTAAGGATAATTAAAGGATATAGTGCATTTAAATGTAACACATGGTGCTCATTATGAATGAAGCATGTAATGGCCTGAGCCGCCATCAGAGCGGAGGGCCTTTCAATCAACCTCTGTGTAACAATGTAACAGTCTCTGTCTCTCTTCTGACACTTTGTGATTTATTCTGGTTCTTGCTAGAGTTCTTGCCCTCACTTCCCTCCATGATTAGATGTGTTCTCTCTCTCTCTCTCTCTCTCTATATATATATATATATATATATATATATATATATATATATATATACATATATATATTCATTCATGTATGTACATGCTCATGGGTGTATGTATGCATGAAGACGCATGTGCATATAGAGGCCAAAGGTCAATGACAGAGTTCTTCCTCAGCTTTTTTTCACCTTGTTTTTGAGACAGGCTTTCTAACTAAATGTGGAGCTTATGGTGTAAACAAGACTAGCTGGCCCATGGGCCCCAGGGACCCACTGGTCTTAGCTCCTCCCCAGCTCAGGGACTCCGGAATTGTGCAGTCGTGTGCCAGTTTTTCCCTAGCTCCTGGAGATCCAGATGCAGGTTTTCCTGTTTGCGCAGCAAACTATACTGACAGCCATCTCTAAACCAGAGCTGCGTTTCGCAAAGAGACCCCCCCCCACATCCCCCACGTGAATAAAGCCATCAGGTAACTGAGAGTGCTTTGTATCCCCCCATCAACATCACCAGCAGCATCAGGAACTCCCTGAAGGCAGTCTCTCTGTGCTTGAGTTAACATCTTACCGTATGAACAACCCCCAAGCAGAAACCATGAAGTTTTCCCCAGAGGGGCTGGGATGTAGGCACAGGTGGGAAGACAGCTTGAAAGAAGAGAGCAGGACTGAGCTGGGCGCTAAGAGCTTCACTCTGGAGCATGGCATCTCCTGCTCAGTAGATCCTCTAATGGAGTGGGAGATACTGAAGGAGTCTGCACAGGAGCCCACACACAGCGAGTGAAAGCTATTTGCCTCATGTTGTTATGGCCGAGGATTGTACCTTTTAATCATGGGAGTCTCTAAAGCGCCTCCTCGACTTAAAATTCCTTTTCATCCGTGTTTCAGCTTATTCCTTTGGATCTCCCAAGCCTCCTTACAAGACTGAATATATTAGCCGTTTATAATAGGGCATTTAAACACCCTCTGAACGTTCCTACCAATCTTAGCCTCCTCTCCTGAAGCAGCCTCTTCACATGTCTTAAATTCACCGTGTAACTAATGGGAAGAATTTACATTTCCGCCGTTCCCTTTCCAAGTGGTACTTTTCCAAACACCGATTTTGAATTAGAGGTTCAAAACAAAACAAAACTTGCTTCAAGCTAGGGAATTGGTTCAATCAATAACTCTGGAGTTTGATATTCCCAAAACTGACATTAAAAGACAGGCATTAACCACATTCTTGGAATCCCAGAACAGGAGAGGCCGAGACAGGTGCATCCAGGAAACTCACTGGCCACACAGATTAGCCTGCTAGGCTACCACCCAGCAAGCTACCCTGAACGAGATGGAGAGTGACAGAATATCTTAGCTGGGGTTTTACTGCTGTGAACAGACCCCATGACCAAGGCAAGTCTTATATAGAACACCATTTAATTGGGGCTGGCTTACAGGTTCAGAGGTTCAGTCCATTATCATCAAGATAGGAATATGGCGGCATCCAGGCAGACATGGTACAGGAGGAACTGATAGTTCTACACCTTCACCCAAAGGCTACTAGGAGAAGACTGGGTTCCAGCCAGCTAGGGACAAGAGTCTTAAAGCCTACGCCCACAGTGACATACCTACTCCAACAAGGCCACACCCACTCCAACAAGGCCACACCCACTCCATCAGGGCCACGCCTCCTAATAGCGCCACTCCCTGGGCCAAGCATATATAAACCATCACACAGAGAAACAATATTCCAGGTTGCCCTTGGCTTCTTACACACATACACATATGCACATGCACACAATTGAGACTGCACTTATACACACACACAGAGGAGCTTCCCTGAGCGCAGTCCGTTTTATTAAACTTTAGTATTTACCACGCACCAAGCGAGTACTCAGGGCCGCCTTCCATGTCGGCCGCGGTACAGTGTTTGCCCGCGGATGATGTTTAGCCCGCGTTTCCATCTGCCAGTTTATTTATCGCACTGAGCATTTGCTCTGAAATCTGAGAGGAAAAGATCTCCTCGTGGCCAAAAAGATTTTAAACTTTCATTTCTATAAAGACAACATGGAAGATGAAAGAGAAACCGTGAAATCAATAATATAGGGAAAACAGCTTATTTTTAAAGTTTATTTTTAAGCCAGCTTCTAGCTTAATTTATACTCTAGCCACTGGGGCTTCGCTCTCCTCGCCAGGGTCTCTGTATCAATCCATCTCATTCTCTCTCTACGGCCTCCGAGGAGTCCCGAGAGAGACAAGGCGGTTTTCTACCTCTGCCTACCCTACTCCCCGTGCTTATGGCAGTGGGTGTAATTGTTTGCTTTCTGGCTCCCTTCCCAGATCACTGCTGCTCTCCCCAACAATGTCCCTTGTACCTCTGCAAAGCCACCATCCCTGGTGTTTCATCAACTCTTCCATCATACCGTCACCACTTTCACACACGGGTATGTGCAGTTGAACAAGAAACTACAGATTTGCAGATGGAGCTCCAGTCAGGGGTTTGCTCCTAAGCAAAATCCTGTGCTGTCCTCGGGCTATGACATCATGAGAAGAAGCATTATGACATCATGAGAAGAAGCATTATGACATCATGAGAAGAAGCATTATGACATCACGAGAAGAAGCATTATGACATCATGAGAAGAAGCATTATGACATCACGAGAAGAAGCATTATGACACCACGAGAAGAAGCATTATGACATCATGAGAAGAAGCATTATGACATCACGAGAAGAAGCATTATGACATCACGAGAAGTATCTTAGTTCCATGAGGATTTTAAAAAATCATCCTCTTACCTGTGAACATATGTTGCAGGATATTTGATCACACTGTGAACCCCAGGATTGTATTTTACTGTTTCTGGTTGTGATGTGGCTCCGTCTTAGTGCACACCTGCAATCCCTCTGGCTGGAATGCAGACACACCCTTAGGACATGCCTTCAATCTCAAACAGTGAAGGTAAACTTCGTTGACAGGAGGAAGCACCCACGTTTGAAAGTGATGTTTGACTGAGGGGCAGACAAAGTGACGAATCAGAGAGAGATTTGACAGAATAGGATATGCCCAACTCTCACAAGAACAGAGTAAAAGGAGAGGCAACTTAAGAGAGAGCGGTTGTACAGAGGCAGGTTGCAAAGAGAGAACAAGCTAGGCACAGGTGAAGACAGAATGAGTTAGAGAATGAGAAAGGGCCAGAGCATTAGAACAGGTTGCCAGAGTTAGTCTGAGGTCAGGCAGAGCAATAAAGAAACTGACTGAAGCCAGATTGAATCAGTCAGCTTGGAGAGGAGTTTGAGCCAGAGCAGCCAGCCAGAGTTCAGAAAGAACAAGGAAGAGCTTATTCAGCAGCAAGTCTCAGAGGCTGAAAACATTCTAGGCTTAGACTGGATTGTAAGGAGGCTAGACGCGTCCAGGACTACACATAGGTTAGTTGATGGACCTAGTAAGCTTCAGAGATGACAATTACACCAGATGAATAAAAGATACGCATGGATTCTGCATAGGTTGTGTCCTTGCTCACTTTCTGTTGCTATGATAAACAACCCTGGCCAAAAGCACATTAGCTTTTGTGATGCAATGGTTTGTCTATGCTTATCCAAGGGAATGGCACTATTAGGTGGTGTGTCACTGTGGGCATGGGCTTTAAAATCCTTGCCCTAACTGTGTGGAACCCAGTCTTCTGCTAGCAGCCTTCAGATGAAGATGTAGAACCCTCAGC
The DNA here is from genome assembly GCF_011064425.1 of Rattus rattus. Taxonomy (NCBI): domain Eukaryota; kingdom Metazoa; phylum Chordata; class Mammalia; order Rodentia; family Muridae; genus Rattus; species Rattus rattus. The sequence continues at coordinate 146,295,635 of NC_046158.1, read as the reverse complement.
TCCTCCTGCACCATGCCCGCCTGGGTGCTGCCATGTTCCTACCTTGATGATAGTGGACTGAACCTCTGAACCTGTAAGCCAGCCCCAATTAAATAATGTCCTATATAGACTCGCCTTGGTCACGGTGATGTTCTTGATAGTAAAACCCTAACTAGACAGAAGTTGGTACCAGAGACTAGGGTATTGCTGTGATAGACCTGACCGTGCTTTTGTTTGGAAGAACATGGATTTTGGGACTTAGGATTTGGAAAGCAGTGGAATGCTTTAAATGGGATTTAATGGACTGTCCTAGTAGGAATATGGAAGACGTTGTTACTGAGAGTAATTTGAATTGTGTAGACCTTGCCCAAGAGGTCTCAGTGAAAAAATTTCATATGTGGACTAGAGACTTTGTGGTATTTTGGTGAAGAATATGGCTGTTTTTGCCTTTGTCTGAAAAGTCTGCCTGCGGCTAAGGTAAAGAGACGCAGATGTATTGCATTGACAAAGGAAGTCTCAGAAGCTCCCATCATAGACTTTGTTCTCTGGTTAAGTCCCATGAAGAGCATTTTAAATAAGTGTAGCAAGTTGAGAAAGGAAAAATATTAAATATATGATTCAAGTGTTAAAGGGTAACCAGGAAGTGAAATGGAACTGAATCCTGTGTTCAAAGATATTAAATTGAATTAAGTGAATGATGACTTTGGGGCAAGGTTCTGCCCAGCTAAGTTGAGGTCCAGGCATGGTGGTACCAGCCTTAATTCCCAGTAGGCAAAGGCAAGCAGATCCTGAGTTCAAGGCCAGACTGGTATAGTCCAAGTTCTAGATGAAGAAAAGTTCAAGTCCAGACATGATGGATGGTATACGCCCTTATTCCCAGGAGGCAGAGCCATGCAGAACTCTGAGTTCAAGGTCAATCTACAGAGCAAGTTCCAGGACAGCCAAAATAGGCAGTGGAGGAGCTGGAAAACAGAAAGCTGGTGATAATGTAATAGAACAAGGGAGGCCATGTTCCAGCCTCAGGAAGCAACAGAACTCAGCAGCTTCGGTCATGTGTCTCTGGCTTTGTGGTCAAGCGGAGAAGGAGACAACTGGAACAATTGATGCTGGTTAGGGGGAGCTAAGAAATTACTGGTGTTGGGCTGGAGAGATGGCTCAGCGGCTAAGAGCACTGACTGCTCTTCCAGAGGTCCTGAGTTCAAATACCAGCAACCACATGGTGGCTCATTATCTAATGATGTCTGAAAGACAGCTACAGCATTCTGGAAATTACTGTGATTTTACTAAAGTGAAATCTTCTGGGAAGTGTTTTCTGAGAGCACAAAGAAGCTGTGATCCAGAGATAGCCAAGGTTGTATCTTTTGCTACAGCTGCACTTGGTAATGTGTAAGAGTCACTCATGTAGTACTGGCTTTGAAGGTGTGAAGGGGTCATGAAGAACAGCTGAGGCTTGGCACTGTGAGAGGACATGGAAGGCCATGGGTGAAAGTGCAGCCTCAGTTGCAGTTGATGACCAGTATTAAAGGGGCCATGCAAAGGAGTTGAGGCTTGGTACCAGGAAGAGAGCCTATGAGAGGCTATTGGTGAAGCCTGGTTGCAGCTGAAGACCCCCGTGTATTGGATATCAATATGATGATCACCAAGAACAGCAGCAGCAATGGAGTTAACCAGAGCCTAGAGTCCTACAGAGGGCAGAGCTGGAAAAATGATCCAAGCCCTTTGGAGGAGCCCAGAAGATCATGTGTGTATCCCAGACACTGGAACGAGAAGATGTGAAGGTGAAGTTGCCTTGGTGACTCCAAGATGTTTGAGATGCCAGAGCCAGGGGATATCTGCTGAGGAAAGCTGCTAACAGGGAACTGCCCAGGAGAAAGTAGTTTATTGCAGTAACAAAGATGGAAAAGGTGTTGGAGATCTGAAGACCATTTTGACATTAGACATGGAGTTGCAGAGTTTGGAGTTTGCCCAGCAAGTTTCCTGTCTTGCTTTGGGGATGCTATGTGTAGGTATGGCCCCCAAAGACTCAGGTGTTCAGGAAATGGTATGTGATGGTTTGTATATGTTTGACACAGGGAAGGGCACTATTAAAAGATTTAGCCTTGTTGGAGTAGGTGTGTCACTGTGGGTGTGGGCTTTAATATCCTTGTCCTAGCTATCTGGAAGTCAGTATTTTCCTACCAGCCGCCAAATGAAGATGTAGAACTCTCAGCTTCTCCTGCACCATGCCTGCCTGGATGCTGCCATGCTCCTGCCTTGATGATAATGGACTGAACCTCTGAACCTGTAAGCCAGCCCCAATTAAATGTTGTCCTTATAAGAGTTGCCTTGGTCATGGTGTCTGTTCACAGCAGTAAAACCCTAAGAAAGCAGAGGAAATTGGTTGGATTTACAGGTTATAATCCATCATAAAGGAAAGTCAAGTCAGAAGCTCAGAGCAGATACTTAGAGGCAGGAACTGAACCAAGGCCATAGAGAACACTGTTTATTGACTTGCTTCCTTCCATTTGTTCAGTTACATGTCTTATACAGCTTAGGGCCCTTGCCTAGGGACGGCACTGCCCACAGTGGGCTGTGTCCTCCTACATTAATAAACAGTTTAAAATGCACCTCCTGCAGCCCTGTCCACAGGCCAATCTGATGGAATCAATTTCTTAATTGAGGTTTTCTGTTCCCAGGTGACTCTAGTCTGGGTCATGTTGAGGAAAAGTAACCAGAACACACTTGCTTTGCATAGGTGTATTGCTAAAGATGTATATGCTCCACACTGAGGGCTGGCAGTATGACTCCATTGGTAAAGACATTTCACAATCTGACCCTGACGATCTGAGTTCAATCCCAGAACTCACCTGACAAGGGAAGACTGAGTATGCAAGTCACCTTCTGAGCCTCACAGATGCAGAGCACTTGTCTCCCTGCCCATCCCATCCCCCCAATCAATCAGTTATAAATCAATCAATAAGTAACACATAGATGTAGGAATATTGACCTGTTTTAAAATGAATTCCTCATGAGAGCCAGCAAATGTCTGAGTGGGCAAAGATTCTTTCTACCAAGCCTGCAGCCAGTGTTCAGTCCTATATCTGATGGTAGGAGGGGTCGGGGAACAAACTCTAAAAGTTGTCCTCTGCTCTTTGCAAAAATGTCCGCTGTTCTGTGGCATGCACATGTGCACACATAGGCACAACAAATAACCATGAGCTACTTACAACAGTGAGGCAACAGCTCAGCCCACAGAAATACTTTCATCAATGCATATTCATGTTCAAATGCTTCTGCTTCTTGTTATTCTCAGTCATTGCTTCTAAATGAAAACTCCTTGGGTCCCTCGCTTTGTGTTTGCCCCATATTCCTTCAAGTGATGTGGTTTAGTTAACTATCTGTCTTCTGTTTTCACTGTGATTCCCCTTCAGTGCGGAACGGAGACTTGTTTCCATTGAAGGAAAGAGTGGAGTAGTGTTTAACAGAGCTCTGTCCAGTGTGAGGAAAGGCATGAGGTGGTGGTCAGAGCATACGAAATTTCACATCATTAATGACAGAAATAAGTTTGGGAGAGCTAATGTACAACCCTGTGCCATTTTTACATGTGTTTCTATTTTTCTCTGGATCTGTACACATGTGCTGATATGTGCATGTTTGTGTGGGCATGTGCACCTGTGCAGGTGTGTGTACATGTATGTGGAAGATAGAGGACAGCCTGAAGTATCAGTCCTCAGGACACCATCCACCTTGACCGTTGAGACATAGTATGGAACTTGCTGGTTCAGTAGGCTGGCTTATTAGGGAGCCCCAGGAATTTCGTCTTACTTCCTTTGAACTGGGATGGGAGGCACACACTACCATGCCTACCTTTTGTATCAAAGTTCCAGGAATCAAACTCAGGTCTCATGCATGCACGACAAGCATGTTGCCAACTGAGTGATATTCCCCGTCCTCATAGTATTTTCTTCATATTAAGAACTATATCCTTTAAAACTATTTTTTAATTTAGGTGTATGTGTATGCACATGTGCCTGTGTGTGCATTTGTGCTCATGAGTGTAGTACTCTCAGTGGCCAGAAATGGGCATTAGATACCCTGGGGCTGGAGTTACAGCTGATATGCTGGAAACCTAACTGGTAAGATCTGTTTAAGATCAATAGCCACTTTTACTGATGAGCCATCTCTCCAGCTTTCGACTACTATACTCTTACAGAGCCTAAGAATGGATGTCAAATGTTCAACAAACAGAGCTAAGCAATGTACCAACCTGTAAGGTTAGTTCTCATGCCGAGGTCCTGTTCCCCCATTGGTTCTTGATCTGTCAATAAAGAAGCTGTGGGCCAATTGTTGGATAGAAGGAGTAGGCAGGCCTTCTGGCTCTTGGGAGGCAAGTGGGGAGACGTAAGGGAGGTGGAGGACAGTTCATCATGATTCTGGTGAAGAAAAGTTGATGTAAGGTCTCAGGGAGGAGCAGCAACTTATAGCACCTCCTACAGGTGGGTGGTCAGGGGAATTTAACAACTGAAGTTTAGGGCAGTGAGAGGTGTGGAGCTAAGAGTATTGATAAGGGCATGCTAGCTGAGGGAGTTTCATAATGCCCTGCAATTGTACCAAGAAGGCAAGTTGAAAATGAACAACCGTGTGTGTGTGTGTGTGTGTGTGTGTGTGTGTGTGTGTGTGTGTGTTATCCACAGATTCAGAGATAAAAACTACATGTAACACCAACCAATTAGCTAGACTTAAGTTACTCCAGTGTACATACATTTCAGAACATCACATGGTACATGGTAAATTCATTTCATCTATCATTCTCTAATCTCTCCTACAGTGTAAATATACAAATAAACACCCACTCCTGTGTTTAGATAGCTATGGTGGTCTTCCCACCAGTACCTTAACTGGGAGCTTGGGTTTCAGGAACTTCGGTGGGTGATTCAGAATTCCTTTAGTCCCCTTCATTCACTAACATCCTCAGGTTAAAACACAGGAGGGAACCTGCTAACCCACAGCTGTCCAGTGAGGGAGGGAAATGCTGCCCAAGCTGGAGCCCAGGAGGAGTGTTCAACGCCCAGGCAAAGGAAAGAGGAAGGGGAGACAAAGGTAAGTGCCAAGAACAAGGAATTCACCGGATTTTCTCTTTGCACGTGTGAGCCAAAGGCTGTAATGCTACCCAAGTGAAGGCATTTCCGCAGATTTGCATTGTTTAAATCCATCCTCCGGGCAGAATGAAATAATAAATATGGCAGACTTTGTTCTGTAGTTTTGCTTAGCAAAATGAATGACAATTCTGGCCTTTTATCTGACAATAAAGGACACACATTGCTCACTCAAATTGAGCATTCATCCCAATTTGGGCGTCTTTTGTTGTTGTTGTTTTGTTTTATCCTTGTGCGCATCCCTGCAACCTGCCTGTGCGTACTGGATTTCTGAATAGTCACAAATGAATGTTGACTAGACTGTGGAAACACCCACCGCGGAGTCTGAAATACCGCACACCTTACACAAGGTTTAATCTCAGGCATTTCCATCACAATCAACCAATTATCCCAGCACACCTTAGGTGCTTTGCTCAAATCTTTTCAAATATTCATTAAATGCTTTCAACTCTCAGAAAGAGGCAGCGTGCTGCAACGTTTCCATTGGCTCGCATCTCCCTGCTCTAAGTTCTAAAGAATAAATTCACAAGACATCTCCAAATTATCCGATTACGCTCATCATCCTGCGTTGGATGTAGATCAGGAAAGGCTGGGACTATTTCTGTTTACCGGAGTCATGTACGTGGATGCGTTGGTCCCAAGCAACACCAAACACTTTGCTTGCACCAAACACTTAGCCATTTGTTAGCAATGCGTTAGGTAAAATGTCTCATTACACGGTTTCCCTAGATGTAGCCAGAGTAGGAGACCAACAAAACCTGGGACTTGGAGCGACTCTAAAGAGAGGGATGGGGACCTCAGCTTGGACACTGACAGAAGAAGCTGGACACTGGATACAGATGCAGGCCCGAGAACAGCACAAGGCTAAAAGAAAGTCAGAAGGGAAGACATTAAAATGGCGGCCACTTCAGTGTTCCTGTGTGAAGATGGGACAGGTTCTCAGGATGAGACGCCACGTGGTTGAGGTCCAACAAGTGTTGTGACTGAGGTCAGTAAAATGTCACCATGAAGCTGGATGACATGATAGTCACCTCCTCTCTCAGGTGAAGAGACTCGTGTTCCCGGTCCTTGGTTTCCATCTCGACAGTAGATTCCCATAGATTCTGCCACCTCCAGGTGGAAAAGGTCAGTGTGTGTACCGTGTGTGCACTGCACATAAGCAATACTTCAGTGCTGACCCTTTGTTCCCCCTCTGTACTACTTATAAATGAAGCTATCACTTGCGCTCAAGGTGTAGTTTTCTTTCATTAATGCACCATGTGGAATGCTGAGGCAGAAAGATTGCCACAAATTTGGGGCCAGCATGGCTTATGTGGGGAGTTACAGCCAAATCTCCAGAGCGAGGTCCTGGTTTTGAAAAGCATAAAAGGAGAAAAATCTTTCTTATGATACCACTGAACATGGCTGTAAAATCTGCATGTGTAGCTCACCTAAGGCTTACAGCAGTTGCCTGGAGAAGGAATCCTACACATGCAGAAACACATGCAGAGAGAGCTAAGAACGTAAGCTAGATTACACAGGTACACGTGTCAAGAAGACTGGCTCCAAAATCAGTATAGCCCTTCCGTCACACTCCCTGGCTATGGTTTGCGTGACTGAGAATAAATTAGCAAAGTTGTGGTGTGAACCCGCACTTTTCCTACATCTTCTAACAGAACAATGAGGTGTTACCAGTGCCAAAATCCTACTGTGTGAAGGGGGCAGTCATCGGTTTAGAAGTGAGGCTGGATCTGGACTGGGGGGGATATTCTTATCAAAAAATAGGTAAACATGAGACTTCTAACAATGATGGTGGGGGCAGAAGTAACAAGAGTCAATAGAAAGTCATGAAATAAAAGATAAAAGGAATTCCAAGAAAGAATTTTAAAGGCTTGGTTTGGCTGAGAATTTGAGGAATGGCCCTTTGTTTCCCTCAATTTCAAACCAAGACCTTAGCCAAGCCCTCAATAGTCCAGCAATAACGGTAAGCTTTTGAGGGTAAACTGCATTAGTTCATGTTAATTTCCTGAAGCGTCTGAGCTGATGCTCCTTATGTGTTAAATATACATTTCTCAGCTGGTGGTCCTACAGTTAGAGCTAGGAAATCTTTAGGAGGTAGGGCCTAGCAGACTCAAATAAGCTACCGGTGTCTTTGAAGGTGATTCCCAGTCTCTCCTTTTTGTCTTCCTGTCAGCATTCTGGTCCTCCTGGAAGCAAAGACTTTCCCAGAACACTTCCTCTAATATGAACTGAGCTGTCTTGCTATGCCTTCCCCACCAGGCGAGCTGTTGTTGCCCTGAGGAGTCAGAGAACCCTGGGAAGGTAGCACCAAAACAGAAAGCCCGAATGAGAGAAGGTGCTGTTAGCTCTTGGTGACCACGATGGAAAGACTACATCATTTGAAATCCTGTCAGCCCAAGTTAAAACTTGCTTGAACCGTCTTGCTGACCTCATACAAGTTAATTAACTTTTGGCTTAAGATTGGGTTTAAAATTAGAAAAGTACCTACCACTTAGCCCTTTTTTAGTCTTCATTGATTGGCTGCCAGACCACTGGAGCTAGACAATAAGGAAATACAGGTAATAGAATTGGCCCGTGATCAGTCGAAGATGGCCTCTTAAGTATGGACATTTTAAGTGCTTGTAAGTAAAGCGTCCTTGCTTTCCCCACTCCAGAAAAGTTAAAATTGTTACCTGAGCTTTTATGGTCTTGGGCAGCTTTTTGCTCCACTCATTAGTCCAAGAATCATGAAGACCTTAAGTCTAGAAATCTTGGTTTCCATACACATGGGGAACAGTGATCTCCAGCACAGCTTTGCTCTAAGCATTGCAGACAGTGATTCCTAACTACAATGTGTTTTCCATGGTGGTGCTGTCCTATGCATTTTAGCTGTGAATATTGGTGAAAACACTGTGTTTGGAATCCATCAAACAGAAAACTTCTCCAGACCTGAAGTCTTTTCTGCTAATTCAGTGTTTGAGTCTGTCTATCTGTTTAGCTAAAAGTGGAGACCCACGAGAGGTGTGCCACGATGTAAGCTTCCTGTCATTCAGAGTCCTTCAATCCACAGAAGGATGTTGGGGCGATCTTTCTGGGTACCATGTAAAGACATCTTTATATTACTCAAATGGTGATTTCTGTGCTAGCAGAGGGTTGAGTGCAAGCCAGACTTTGGCATTGCTATTTGTATGCCAACATCATGTTTTGTAAACACTCCCTCCAACACTCTCTAATTGGCTTAATAAAGAGCTGAGCAGCCAATAGCTGAGGCAGGAGAGGAAAGGCAGGACATCAGGTGAAGATGGGAACTCTGGGAAAAGAGTCTGAGGCTAGAAACTCACCAGTCAGACATGGAAATGCATCAGTCACAAAGACAAGGATCTGGCCAGCCAGACGACGATGAAGAAGCAGGGGTCAGGACTGGAGAACAGAGAACTAACAAGCCACGTGGTAGGACAGAGCTAGACGGTCGGGTTCACTTGGGTGAGCCAGTTGGGAGTCTGCTAAGCTAAGGCCAAGCTCTCAGATTAATAAAAGCTCTCCATGTCGTTATTCAGGAGCTGTGGGGCTATAGAAAACCCCTGCTATGTCTCTATAGTCCCCCATTTCCTTTGTCCAAAGGTGGTTTGGACATCAGTGGCTTCAACTCTTAGGCTTTTCTGTGTCCCTTGTCAGCCAGTTGGTGGCTTTTGTTTGCGGTGGTGGCAGCCCTGCCTCCTTGCTCTTTTTTGCCTGCCTGTCTGATGTCATTGCTTGACAGCAATAACGTATAGCAGGGAAACGAATGCTCCTTGGGTTCACAGTTGCAGGTGTTAGCCATAGTGGGGAACGCACAGTAGGGCAGCACAGATGACATCAGCAGCACATGATAGGGACTGTTCGAATCACAGTAGAACCGGAAGCGGAGAGGAAGGCAAGAGGCAGGGGTTGGGTGCATCCTTGACAAGACCAGTTATGTCCCACCTCCTAAAGGATCCAGAGCCTCCACGGGGAACACCACACACCGGAAACGAGCACACAAACTGTCAGCCAGTGTGGCATGAGGAGCCCCAAGCAGCAGCAGTGACAGGGAGCTACGTTAGCCCACAGAGCCATGATGGAATTTACCTTTGAAAAAATAATCTATCAGTCGCACGTTGAAACTCACTCACACCATTGATTGTTGATCCAACTTCATCGAGGTCACTAATTTAATTCTCCCATCTTTAAAGTGGGAGGGAAATGTCTTTCTAGATAATGTACTATGAGCCTGTGTGACGAGGTCTTCAGACCTCTTCTTCAGAGTTCAATCGTCCCTTCCTGAGTACCGTCCTCCCAGGGTTGGCCTACTAAGTACTCATTAAAATTAACTGACTCGCTCCGTTAATTATAAGCCCACCCCCCCCCCGATGGCCTCGCGTTGGTCAACTGGAATTTAACAGATGGTTGCTGTGGGCCACTTAGCATCTCACACACACACCCCAGGAGAGAGTGATTTACCATGCCAGTCGCGTTTCCTGGGATGGTTTAAAGCCTGGAGGGTCACAATGGCCAGCCAACGCCACATTTATTCACTCATTTCTTGACGCTCTGAGGTTCAAAGTGTCCTGACTTCAATGATCATTTGAAGCCCCTTTTTTTTTTTTCAAAGACCATGTTTTCAATTAGAATTGCATCACTTTACCCTCTCCCGGCTCCTGTCAAGTCGACAGCTGCTTTTTCTCTGATTAGTGTGTGTGTGTGTGTGCGTGCGTGTGTGTGTGTGTGTGTGTGTGTGTGTGCACAAATACATAAACACACCATGTTGAGTCCATTTCTGCAGAAGCCTCTTTCATTTTTATCTACGTAATTCCATTACTGCCACACGATGGTCCTGTTTACAGATGAAAAATCCTCGTCTTTGTTCATCTTTTTCTTTTGTGTAATGAATTATTCCCTCCATTACACCGAGGGAAATTTTGTATCTAGTTCTGCAGCTATATAAACTAGAAGTGCATATAAACACGTAGGTGTATTTTGTCCCTTCCATTTCTATTTTTCGCTGACTGGGAACAGAAAAAACAATGAAAACCAAAAAAAAAAAAAAAAATCAAAACGACAACAACAAACAACCCAGACAAAAACAATGTATGGGAGAAAGAGAAAGAGTTCACAAAAACAGCTGATGCACGATTCCAGGTTCCAGCCCATCACAGTCAGGAGAGCACGGCGGCAGGGACTGGAAGTACATTGCATCTATGGTCAAGAGTGGACAGCAAAGAATCAATGTGTGCATGCTAATACTTAGCTCACTTCCTCATACCATCAATTCAGGTTTCCCTGCCCGGGGAATGTGCATCCCGGAGTGCCCTTCTCACCTCAGTTAAAGCAGTCAAGATGATCTCCCAGAAGGCAGGTCCACAGACCAATCTGGACAATCCTCGTCTGAAATGTCTTTCCCAGATGACTTGTGGTTCTGTTTAAATTGACAATTCAAGCCAAACACCACACGCAGTCACTTGTCAGTATGACAGTGACATTGCCGGGGAGCCTCACGGTTTAACAAATTCTAAGAACTTAGAAAACAATGATTTTTTTTAAGTGTCATAGAATCAGCCAGACAAGAGACTTACAATCTTGTGTGACTTCATGGCAGGATGTATGGGCTCTCAACTGACATAGTCCAGCCTCAGAAGAAGCCATTTGGAATATGGAAGCACTTTTACTTTGGTCCTTCGGTCGTCATGGAGATTAGGGGATGCGAGAGGGCCTGTCTGTAATTTGAAAGTTGACATCTGAACATCTGAGTTTCAAACAACAAAGGAAGTACTTACAGGTGTGTGTGTGTGTGTGTGTGTGTGTGTGTGTGTGTGTGTGTGTGTGTCTGTGTGTGTGTGTGTCTGTGTGTCTGTGTCTCTGTGTGTGTGTGTGTGTACACATGGATGTGAAGGCCAGCGATTCACCCTCTGAGTGTTGTTCTTGAGGAACTGAGTATCTGGTTTGATGAAGTAGTCTCTTACTAGGCCTGGGATTCACCAGTAAGGAGGCTGAATGGCTAGCAAGTCACAGGGTCTTCCCATCTCTGCCTCCCAGAGCTGGGATTACAAGAACACTCCATAATGCCCAGCTCTGTGTGAATGCAGGAGACTGAACTTAGGTCTTCATGTTTGCAGAATGAGCAGACCAGCACTCTGCTTCCTTAACTTTCTCTCCAGCCCCTCTTGTACTCTTCATGACTCCCCAATGTCCCCCAGAGACACACATTCAGATGACAAGTTGTCTATAACCTTTTAGCCTATCACACTGAAGCGTGAAATGTCTTTTGAATGGTCTCCAGCACGCAGATTCCCGGGTGCGGCATCTGTAGACTTGTATAGACATTTTGACTCTGGCTGTGAATTCTCATTTGTCATCTTGGAAACAATCCCAGGAGTTTCCAGGTAACGTAAGCAGCACGGCACACCTGTGTTAGCCTGCCCGCCGAGCTGGGTAGACACATATGAATAGCCGGTACACCTGGAACCCACAACGTGCATGCCATACGCACCAGCAGGTTCATGTTTCAAGCCCCGGGTCCCCAGCTGTTCGGAACAACTGTAAAATCTGAGGAGGTGAGTCCCGAACGCAGAGGTGATTACAAGGAAATAGCACAGGCTCTGGTTCTGGCCTTGTTCTCTGCTTCCAAGTCTTTTATAATGTGAATAGGCTCGACCGAATAGGCTCGACCGCATGCTCCTACCACCAGGAACTGAGAGGTCCGCCAAGCCGCCCCCACTGTGGTGTACTAAGATCCCTCTGAAACCCATGAGCTACAGGAAATCTTTCTTCCTTCAAGTTGTTTCTTGACATGTCCCATAACCGCACTACGAAAGGGACTCACCAAATAGGGAATTTCGTATGTCAGCACAAAATTTAAGTCTACATTTTGCCTTCTAGCATGCTTAGCACTGCACAGGCCTGCACTGGGCTGGGTATTGTTTTGTTACAAACTTCAATGGGTTCCCCTCGTTTCTCGTTCAAATTACTATAAAGACATTGCAGTTTTGAAATATATTATTAGTAGATTTTAATATCTATGAACTCCACTTCTCGAGAGGAAAAATGGGCCATAAAATATTTAGTTTAAAAAAATCTATATTCCTTTGGATAGAAATGTCAGTGTAGTAAAGCTGACAGCCAGTATCAGCGAAAGCTCCCATTCTTCCCTGATTCTTCTCGAACCATCATCGCTGACACACCTGCCTAAACCCAGGGGCTGGGGAGATGGCTCGGTTGAAAATGAACTGAGCATGAGCATGCACTTGATCTCTGGCCCCTATGTACAAAAGGCTAGCAGCAGTAGCCTGTGTCTGTAATCTCAGCCCTGGGGAGGTAGAGGCAGACAGGCAGGTGGCTCTCAGAGACTCAATAGCCGGCCAACCTTGCCTCATTAAGGAGCTAAAAGCCAAGGACAGACACTGTCTCAAAAACAAGCAAACAGTAACAAACAACATTTAAGGTTGATTCTGGCCTCCATGTGCATATGCAGAGATGTGTATGTATTCCTGTGCAACACACACACACACACACACACACACACACAGAGAGAGAGAGAGAGAGAGACAGACAGACAGACAGATAGACAGACAGACAGGGAGAAGAGAGAGTGAGAAGAAGGGAGAGTGAAAAGAAGGGAGAGAGAGGGAGAGGAACATAACACATATAAACATGCACACATACAAGTATACATACACGAAAACTTACACAGGAACACACACACAACTTGCGATTCCCTGCTGGACTCACAAATCATTTTTTTCAGAATTACATTTTCTGAAGATAATTTCTCAGTAAGTCATTCCTTAGAATCACACCACATTTGTTAACTCCAAGGATCACCACTATGAGTGTCCAGCAGGCACTAAGGACAAGCTACCGTTATGAGCAACCTACTGAACGCCTACGCTTCCCTTCAGATATTGCCTCCCTGAGATCAAACTTGCCTCCGTGGATCCCGTTCAAACATGGCTCGCAGAACATCGGGCCCCAGATACCTCAAACTGGACACCAGTCCATTCGCACTTCCATAAAACCTTGTTAAAATATTCTTATTTTACAAGTGCTCTCCCCGCCTCTGCCTCTCTAGGGTTGTTCTCTGTGTGCAAGGACTCGGAATGTAGTGAGCAGTGGCTTTGATTTGTGGTAGCCTCAAGCATGCAAACCATCACCAGAATGCAAAACCGGAGTCCTATAAAAGTTTTAAGACGTGGGGGATTGTTTAGTAAATTATTGACAGCTCTATTGTTTGAAAGACTTGCAAGCTAAAAGTGCATATTTAAGGAGAAAGACTGTGGATGTGGGATCTCTACGGCCCTGACCTATCAGCCGGCATGCAACCTCGTCTTCATAAAGCACTCTTTGAAATCAACGGGAATTCTGCTGTCTGGGGAGAGAGGTGCATGCTTCCAATAGCAATGCGTGTGGTGCCGGTGCTCCCGTGTCACGGAGGGACTGCACGCCACACTGTCAGACGGCAAAGTCAGGAATCCAGACCCAGTCAACTGGTTCTGCCCTCCCTGTCTACCATGTAACTCATGGGACATATCTTCGGTGAAAATGGCGAGACCGTCCAAATGCCAGCTTCAGGCACAGAGGCCTTCCAGAAAGTGCAAATGCTACAAATACCCAATCGTTAGCCACAAGCAAGCAAGGTGCATTGGTTTTATTAACAAGTAGGAAAGCAACCCATGACGATATTGTCTTGAAATAACGTGTATCTGCCTTTGTGTGTGTGCATGGGGAGACCAGTGATCAAGCCTGCATTTCTTCCTCAACCTCATCGCTGTGCTTTCTTTGTTTGTTTGTTTGGAGATCAGGTCTCGTCACCTAACTGAAGCTTACCAGTTAGCCAGTGTGACTGGCCAGAAGGCTCTAGGGCTTCATCTGTTTCTGCCTTTTCTCCCTGAGTGGGTGCTAGGGATTTGAACTCAGAACTCCATGCTCGCACGACAAGCGTTTTAACGGAGCCATCTCCCTAGGCTTTCAACAGCACATCTCAAAGGCTGTTCAAACACGAGAGGATGGATCCCCACTGAAGCACCTGCCCTCCACCTCACTGTGGTACTATCTCACTCTCTGTCTGCCATAGCATTTGGTTTTGGTACTGGAGGTTGAACCTAGGTCCTTGTCCATGCTAGATAATGCTCTTCTAGTGGGATGTGTCCATAGCCTCTGCAATAGGACTTTTAACTCTCGCCTTTTATGGTAAAGGTTTGTGCTTCTCTCCTTGTCTGTCACCTACCACTATAAAGTCTCTGACAATGAAGATTTCATCTATCATATCGCGTCCTGGATCCATAATGTGTGACAGAGGACCATGAAGTGTTTGGTTAAAAAAAAAAATCAGTACATTTCTGCCTGCCAGATAAGTCATTAGTTTTAAGTTAAAGGTAGTTATATATAAAAATAAAAGCCAGATAGATAATTTCTGGACTGTGGTTTAATATCAGAAGCATGGCTTCAGAAATTATAGCACGCAGTAGAAACTTGGAGCTTGTGGAAGGTACCAGGATGTTCTCATCAACATCTTAACTAGAGATGATGATAAGATTCCATGCTTCGCCCACACCTAACTGGTCCCCAGTGTGAAGACTCTGATTATGAATCACATCCTCTCTCCAACCTCCTCAGTCCATCCTGTGTCTGGGGAAAAGAAATCCCAGGGCTGGAGCATCCCAAAATGGGGGAGAGTCAGGCCTCTGGGCCCTACACATCCCCTTCTCCATCCTACCCTACAAAGGAAGGGAAAACAAAGAGAAATCCTCTGTGGTATATCCCCGGCCAGTGCGTGGCCGTGAGAGATAGATTTCTTTGTCTACTGTAAGGCTTTAGAAATATTTAATGTTCTTCAAAACATTAGCAAAATATAATCAACTGGCCCTATATTTCCCTCCACTTAATTTATGTCTAAAGATGAAGCGGTTTACAATTTTAATTAATAAAGCGTCTCTATTTCAGGGCACCCACAACAAGTGCAGAGAGGCTTACTCAGAGAGGCAGATGTGTTATTACAGAATGGGCACTCTATTACGGCTTAGAGTGCGAACACTGAAGGAAGCACCCTTAGCAAAATAGAAAAGAAGATAGCTAATTCTATCAGAGTATTTTATTAGGATGTTTAGAATTCCAACAAGGTGGTCATGTGGCATAAACTGCAATGTAGTCAGACATCACCATTCATTCTGAAGTAATTTAAGTCCAGGCAAACTGAAAAACAATTTCACCGCTATTCTGTTCCTAGGCTCTCCAGTACTGAAGGAAACACAGGAGCCTCTCCCTAGCAGAGCGCACGTAGCATCGCAGGCTCTCCTTAAGAACACTGAGAAGACGGCAGCCAGTCTGGCCAAGGTCAGAGCGTGATGAACCCGAGAGAATGGCTTACGATCATGTCGCTTTTACTGTGCACTTAAAGTTTCCCATAACTTTAAGTAAGGCTCACAGGGAAAGAAATCAATGTTGATTATGCTTTTCCTTCAAATACCTCAGCCCCCTAACTTGAAACCCTCATTTTTTGGGGGGTTTCTCATTGTTTATAACTCCAGGTTCGATATATTCTGTGGGTCGCGTTAACATAGTTACACTGATTCGATTTTTCACAGTATATATTTTATTTTTCCTTTATGGGTATGAAGAGAGCATTATGCACTGTAAGTCTTTAAGTTCTTATATTATCTGTATGCATAAATGATTTCGCCAAATGTGGGCCTCCAAGTTGCAAACCTGAGCAGTAATGGGTACAATAAACGACTGTACCCGGAATCACCTCCAATTGACCGGTTCATTGACGGGGACGTGGGAACATTCCTCTCTCCTGACCCTCAGGGATGTGTGTGCTGAGCCATCGGTGTATAGTAGGAAGCTGATCAGCCAAGCTCCCTCTCCTTGTATAATTTAATAGAAATACGAGGCTGGAGGAACCCCCGTCAAACAGCTGTAAATCCTGGGAACATTGCCCCCCATCTGTGAAGCTGCAATGATTCTCCCCACACAAGCTTTAGAAAATAATGTATCGATTTCTGATGGCAATCTATTGTTCTTTGCAATCAATTGTGCTTATACTGTGGCTTTAAATTACGCCCTTTCCCTCTCTCACCCCTGGTGGTGGAAACGAGAAATGAAGAAAGCTTCAAAGAGGCCGCTCTCCAAGTGCCTGGGATGTACATGACATTATTTGTGGCCACAAAACTTCTAGTCGCTCTGGTCTTTGTCAATAGTTAAATGACACATTGTATAATTGCTAAGAATTAAACTAAAGTAGTCCTTGTCCTTTCAAAGAAAACCAGCAGCAATTATCATCCCTAAAAACCAGTCTTCCTGGAACACCAGGGTAAAGGGGTCAACCAAGTGAGGGTGTGAATATTGACATAAAACTATCACACATAGCCTGTATGTTAAGTTAGGGCTTTCCAGAGGGACAGAAACAGTGTGTGTGCATGGTCGTGCATACATGCATGTGTGTGTGTGTGCATGTGTGTGTGTGTGTGTGTGCCCATGCATACATGCATGTGTGTGTGCATGTGTGTGTATGTGTATGTTTGTGTGCACACGAACACACATGTGCATTCCTGTGTTTAAGGGGTGAAATTTACTAGTGTGGTTCACAGAGTACGGTCTAGGGAGCCCAACAATGGCTGTCTTCCCATCTTCACACTTGCGAAGCTGAGAACCACCAGTTGCTTGGTTCACAGGCAGTTCAATCTTCTCCTGGAACACGTAAGGGTTCTGATGTCGGCAGACTGACAGCAACAGTGGCAGCTGCAGCAGCAAGATGCCAGCAGGGTGGATGAACTTGCCAGCGCCACCTGAAGGAAAAGCGGACATAAAGAGAAAACTTCTCCTTCTCAGCAGTCCTGGTATCTAGGCTGCAGCCAGAAGCACCCCTTATATTAGTGTGGGCTTTCCCACGTCAATTAAACCGATGGAGAAAATTCCTCACTGGTGAACCCAGCATCATTCCAAATCCAGTCAACCTGACAACCAAGATTCACCACCACAGCATGTGATTTAGTTACTCTGCACTTAAAAAGAACAGAGGGGAGGCTGGGAAGTCGGGTAGGTCAGTGAAGTCTTCCGACCACAAGGACTGGAGTTCAATCCCCACAACCCAAGTATTTCGTCACATCAGCAGAAATGAAGCAAGGCTCTTAGATGAGAGAGGTGAAGTGGTCAGGCGACTGAAGCCTGAGTGCATGCTCTTCCATCCTGGACTTAGGTCTAGATGGTGGGGTATCCTAAGATACCTCACTTTCCATGGTGTGGAATGCAGGAAGGAGAAAAACAAAGTTGTTCCAACAAGAGCAATTGAGGAACGAAAGGGAAGGAACAATGGCCCTTATGAATGTCTGAGTCCCTTGGAGCGGAAAACTCTGGAAACCAGCACCAAGCTGGGAGGTGCCATCATCGTACAGACGGACAACCAGATCCTCACTTGTTCACTTACTTTGCTTCAAGTCAGCGTTAATAGGATGTCAAAACTCTCAGTTGAAATTCTGCCTTGGAGAGACATCAGGGCTAAATACCTGGAAAATACCAAAAATTTTTTAAAAAATGTAAAATACCATAATTTAAACAGTAGAGTAATCGAGCCAGGCTGCAATGACTCCCTCTACTTCTAGGCACAGTATGCTCAGGGAAACTTCTTTGAGCCTAGGCTCCTGAGTCTCCTAGAAAATTCTGCCGATGCCCTCAAGTTGGTCAGCAGCTATAGATCTTACATGTCTGTCTTGTTACTTCTCTAATCGCCGTGGCAAAACACCGTGACACCATGACCCCGGCGACTTATAGAAAGAGTAGTTTATTGGGGCTTACAATTTCATGTGGTTAGGGTCCGTGACCTTCATAGCAGGGAACATGGCGGCAGACAGGCATGGCACTGGATCAGCAGCCGAGAGCTTCTGTTCTGACCCGTAAGCATGAGGCAGAGAGAGTTAGCTGGGAGTGAATGGTGTGGACTCTTGAAATCTCAGAGGTTTCACAAGGCCACACCTACTAAATCCTTCCCAAACATTTCTACCAACTGGGGGGGGGGCTGAAATTCAAATATATGACTGTATGGGGGTCATACTAATTCAAAGCACCCCAGTGTACCTATAGTGATTATGGAGAGACAATTATTTATTCCTCTCTCTCTCTCTCTCTCTCTCTCTCTCTCTCTCTCTCTTCCCCCTTCTCCCCTTCCCCCTCCCCCCTCTGTGTTTGTGTGTGTCTGTGTGTTCATATATGTGTGTACTCCTATGCACAATGAGTATTTGGCAATAGAATTATATACCGAGATAATAACAGAACACCATATCAATAAATCCATTGTGATTAAAATCCAAGATAAAACTAGTAATAAATCTTATCCCAACCCCTAATGCACAGTGATAAATCCGATATTTTCTCTCTGAGGGATCATAATATATATTGTGCGACCTGAAATGAGAGAATGCTTTCCCTTCTTAAAATAAGCAATACACGAACCTTGGTACTCTGTATCGGTTATTAGCTCTTGGTTACTGTTCTCCAAGCTCGGCCTCAGCAAAGCATCTTTCCACACAGCCCGAGAATTGCTCACTTAGAGACTATAAGAGAGGAATTAAAGGTCCTCCCCCAAGTTTCAAAAACCAATTGTTGAAAGAAATCGAATCAGACCCATCCATCACTCCTTTTCCCGAGATCTTATAGAGGACTGACTCCTGTGCCAAACAAGCAAAATTCAAAATTCTTCCTGGAACCGTTCGTGCTAATGTTATTAGGCTGCTATCCAGAAAAATAGCATCCCAATATAATGTTATCACTCTCTCCTATTGGAGTCCATTTCACTGACTGGGGAATTCCTTCATGACAGAAGCACGCTCTCCAGAGAACAGGGACCTGTCATGTTTGTGCTGTATATAGATAGCAGTTAGCGAGGTGCTTAGCAACTAAAACATACTTGTGAAATAGTTATTGGGTGAATGAATGAATCTGATAGCTGTCACATATCATAAAGACGGAAAAGTGTAAAAATTCATAACCAGGTTATTCCGATTTTATTCTCTGACTGCTGCAGTGGTCACAGAGTTCCCTCTGGTTCCCTCAGGCTCTGCCTTAGCTCCCTAACTCACCGCCCTGATGTGCACCCGGGTCCTTGCTCACAAGGAAGCCAAGAGCCTCGGAAGTTGTTTGCTGGGGCTTTCCAGGTGATGACTGACACAGCCATCCCTGGAAGTCTTTCTGTCTACACCCTGTGCCTTACAATGCGGTACTCTGATCTTACTCTCTCATAGGTGAATGGTTGACCAGATGCCCAAGGTCTCTCTTTGAGTAATATATTTCAAAGACACTTTCCGTACAGGAACCCATTAAAGATCAGGCTACGCCTGAGTGGAGTAAACAGTATACAAGCTATGGCGATGTGTCATACCAAACCGAGGTGTCGCAGAGGTTACTCTGCACAACCTAACTGTATCCACTTGAGGAATTGTACTGTGGAGAGAGAAAAGAACTGTGCAACTGTTTAGAGAGAAAATGGCCCCTACAAAGAATAGTGGATCAAGTTCAGCATATATCGCCTGGGTGTTTGGGGGCATGTGTGGGTAAACAAAACGTGTTTCCTCCCTCCACAGGACCCTTGTCTTCTCCGTTGTGTGATGGTATCATTCCATCAGTGAGCAGACATAGAGTTGGAAACCTCTGGCTAAAGGCAGCCACAAGGCAAGAATTCCACCTGACAAGTATTATTGTTGTGCTGGTTAGGGCCGCAAGAGTTGCCGTTTGATTTCTTACCATTTCAATCCAATAGACGGCTTTTCCTCTCCACAAGCCTGTGAGATGCTTCTGAACAGTGCAGTGAGAACTCCGTGCGCTCATCCAAACCCTAGGGATGGAGACAACCTCACTCCCTTCTCTGTTTAGAAGAAGCAAGAGGTGCCTTCCATTGCCTCCCACACAAGGTCTCCTGACACATCCCCTGGGGTGTCCCCAATGACACACAGGCTGGTGTTTAATGAGCCCGGGTTTATGACTTAGAAAATGAGGGTAATTCTATTTGACTGCTCCCTTAGGATTTCCAAAAATACCATGCTTACATGCTCACTCCAAACCATCGGGCACGAGCTTCAAGAGCATCCTCATCCAAGAGCAACTTCAGAATCTGTGGGACCCACTGTGAGGGGAGGTGAGGCGTTGTCCGTCATAAACCATTCTGGGTATCTTCAAGCTTGAGCTTCCTCAGGACGAAAGGTTCTCAAGTATATTTTGAGCCATGAGAATATGAACCTGCACTGGCGAAATCAGTATGGTCTGTAAACACAGTAAGGTTGTGGGGTCGTTATGGTGATTGCCCTGAAAATTCTTTTATTTTTCGCCTATGGATTAACTATGGGTGAGCTGGACCACCACAAAAGAGATGAGATGAGGGTAACTGTTGTCATATACGGGGCCCGTTGTAGGTTTGTCCTTTGTGTGAAGATGATTTTTAGTGCTACAAATGTGTGTGTGTTTGTGTGTGTGTTTGTGTGTGTGTTTATGTGTTTGTGTATTTGTGTGTATGTGTGTGTTTGTGTGTGTGTGTTTGTATGTGTATTTTTATGTGTGTGTATGTATGTCTGTGTGTGTGGTGTGTGTGTGTGTTCGTGTGTGTGTTTGTGTGTGTGTGTGTGTGCATGTGTGTGTGTTTGTGTGTGTATGTGTGTGTGTTTGTTTGTGTGTATGTGTGTGTTTGTGTGTGTTTGTGTGTGTATGTGTGTGTGTTGTGTGTGTGTGTGTGTGTGTGTGTGCATACTCATGCACGTGCACATGACAGAGTGGTTCTTCTGCATTGTGGCAAACCTGATACGCCTGGAAAATTTAAATTTAAAACAAACACAACTGTGCATCAATAAAGTTAATTCTTTTCTCTAGCACTTTGTTAGGTGATAGACAAACAGAAGATAGATGGGTAAACGGGAAATGATCGATTAATGATAGGTGATGGATAATACATTACTCTCATTAGACTATTATATCATACCGTCAGGGAAGGGCTTTTTTCCCACTTACTTTTCACAGGTTGCCGTGCTGTGAACATTTCTATA
The DNA here is from genome assembly GCF_011064425.1 of Rattus rattus. Lineage (NCBI taxonomy): Eukaryota > Metazoa > Chordata > Mammalia > Rodentia > Muridae > Rattus > Rattus rattus. The sequence continues at coordinate 146,274,508 of NC_046158.1, read as the reverse complement.
TCTCCCCGGTGTTTGAAGCAAGATTTCGAGCAGTTGCACAGCGCTTCATCATGTGGGATTGTTGGAGAATTGCCGTAATTTATTTAGTAATTTCCCTATTGTTGGGAACCATTTTTCAAACTATCATAACCAAATCTCAAATGAACGGTCTCCCGTTGAAATTCCCTTTGCACGCCATGGGTTACTTCTCTGGGCTCAATTCCTAGATGTAAAATGGCTGTTGCAAAGTTGAGCATTTACATGCTTTTAAGTGCTTGAGGTCTCTTTCTAGAACGACTGGGCGAACGGCAGCAAATCGTTCCTCGCTGCCCCGTTCAGTTAGTAGCTCTATGGAAGCTGGTTGGTTCTTGTTCTTGACTGCTCTTTAAATGGAGAAGGAGTGTGGGAACATACTGGATGTGGAAGGGAGGTGGAAAGTAGCCTTTGCTTACTGTCCATACCTCATGCACACTGCTGTGTCAGTCTTATACACACACACTCCTCAGGACAACCATGTGAGGGAAGGAGACAACTTGCAGGAGTTGGTACTTTCTGCCATGTAGGTCCTAGGAACCAAACCCAAGACTCAAGGTTGGGCAGCAAGTTCTTTACGCACTGAGCCATCTTACAAGCCCGAGGCGGATGTCTCTAATACGGTTGTCATCTTACTGTCATTTTATAATTTCACCTCTACTTTAGCACTTTTCATGTCAGTAAAAATTAGTGCACGGCATTCTTTTCCAAGACTCACAGGTTTCTACAACGCAGACAAAGCCTTAGCTCTACACCCCCTGCTTCCAACACAGTGCAGGCCGCTTGTTTGCCTCGTGGTTAGTGTCAATCTAATGTCTCACAGGCAGGGAAACCACATGAGGCCGGGGTCAGTGTGTACCCCGGTCAGGCTGAGTCCTTACAACCGTGCACTGCTTAGGTGTCAAACAGCACGTGTTGGAGGCCGAGAGCGGGAGAAAGAGTCTTCCCGGGAAAGAGCACACCGACTGGTTAGCTAGTACCAGTGGTCAGCCCTGAAAACATGCATGCGATTTAGCATCCTACAGACTGAGCAGTTTATACTTATTTATTTAGGGGTGTGTGTGTGTGTGTGCGTGTGTGTGTGTGTGTGTGTGTGTGTGTGTGTGTGTGTGTGTGTAATAACAATTAGTGGAAAAAGAGGCCATGAATTTTAAAGAGAACAAGGAGTGGTCCGTGAGAGGGCTCAGGGCAGGGAAAGGATGCACGTATAATTCCAAAGGTAAAAGTATTAATTTTTACAAAATATCCCTCCAGGACAGATGGTTCAATAGCTAAGAACACTTGTTGATCGGGCAGAGGTCAAAGGTTCAGTTCCTAGCACTCACCAGACTTCTGCCATTGGTAGATTCAAGGTTTCAGTTCCAATCCCACCTGGCCTACGGACCAGCGTACAGGAAAGGGAGTTGAAGGGGAGCTTGTGAAAACTCTTCTATGGGCTTAGTGAAAATGGAAGGTGTCACACTCACATCCCAAAGGCCAGTGCCCAGGGACACACCAGATGAAGCAGTAAAATGACACCCAGAAACTCCTCCTCTAACATGCATGCTAAGACCCGGCTAACACCAGGCGTTCTGCCATTTAAGAAGGAGCAGGAGATTAATGTCAAGACCCATTATCCAGGGAGATGGCTCAGTTGGCCATACACTTGCCTTCCAAAGAGGAAGATGTGAGTTTGATCTACAGAAACCATATTGAAAGAACAAAGAATAAAAAAAGAAGCACCAGAGAAGCAGAGGCAGATCTCTACAGTCACCCAGTGATTTGGTGATTTGGAGGAACCATGTGTGTCTCCAAACAAAACAAACAAACAAAAAAGGGTGGATGAATCCTTGAGAACCACACCCAAACTTATTCTTTGGCCTACACACACACACACACACACACACACACACACACACACACACATGCACCCACATATACCTACACACACACACATACACACATTTACACACACACACACACACACACACATATACACAGACCCACATACACACCTACATACATACACACACATACACACATATACACACACATACACAGACACACATACACACGTACAAATACACACACATGCACACATGCATATAGATACACACACACACACACACACACACACACACACACAGTGTGATACACAGCTCACAGTCTCTGCTCTAAGGAGTTTAAATTTTTCCAAAGAGTCTCTCATCCACCAGTCCACTTTCTTCCTGTCTGGGTGCAGCATACAGGCCCTGAGTGAGGTCGGCTGAACCAAGATCCAAATTTTTCTTACCCAAAACACATCCAGTTCTTTGAAAATGCTGTGAGGCTTAAAGATGTCTAGTGGAGTGTGATTTCAGACACTAAGCCTTTGTATTTATTCTCGGCATCGCAACATCTGTTCCCCTCACACGCAACTTGGCAGCGGTTTTTTGGCCAACTAGCTTCCTAATATTTCCCCCCCAAAAAAGCATTAGACTTTATCTTCAGAGGAGATAATTCTCTTTTCACTCTCGTAATTTGTTTGCACAATACTTAATTAAATTATGTAATTACAGTTGCAAGCAAACTAATCATTATGATTTTTAGGGACCGCAAAACTGACATGTGGTACGCACAGAGCGCGGTGGAGGTGGGCAGGACCCAAGCAAAGCTAGCGAGGACCTTTCCTGCCAAGGGCGCTCAGTGCGGAGGGCGATGGAGCTGGGATGGTATGGGGACAATAGGAGAAACGTTAGACCAGCAGTCTGCTCGAGGGTGTAGACTAATATAGACCTTCTGCACCTTTTACATCTGAGCATCCTCCCAGCCCCAAAACAGTAATGCTCCCCAACCAATCATGGTCTCTAACGGATAATGTTCTCCAGCCAAAGTCACACGGGTCCCTAGCCACCCGACGAATAGCTCCACAGTGAGCAGAATGTAAAGAATGGAGGTGGTACTTCCTACATCAAGCTCCTTCTCAATGTCTCTCCTGTTTTTAATCTCCAGATCCACGGGGACTTAAAGACACAGAAGTCATTTTTCCAATGGCATCACTTAAAACCACAAACTCACTGTTCTGACTGATGCTTACCTGCAATGAAGACCTCCCGCCTTGAAACCCCTGACCCGGGATACCTTCCCAACACAATAATCCCCTAACAGATCCCAGTGTTTCAGTCTTCCCTGAAGATGATCTTGGCCTTCAGAGCTGACCTCAGAACTTGGCCTCAAAGAGTAATAATACGTTGAGATGGCTTTTGCATCTCAAAGATGCCAGTGTTTTGCAGCTGCATTCTTAATTTACGGGGGAGTCACTAGAAGAATTCCTAAGCAGTGTTCAGCATTGGGCAAACTCTAGCATTTTCAGAAATTTATCAGCCACCCTTAGTCTCATCTGATCAATAAATCGCCTTCTCGTCTCCCCCCCAACCTCCACTAAAACAGCACAGCGCTTATATAATGCTGTTCTAAGAGGATTTATTAGTAAATAATTGAACAGCATCGATCTTAAAATTGAATTACTAGACCTGGGACATTTTCTTCATGTTAACAAAGAGTGACTGATTCCCATAAAAACCGAGGCCGCTGGTACATCAACTGCTTTGGGATTCCTGGTTTATAGTGAAGTAAAGGAGTAGCTTTTCATATCCGTTGATAACTCAGACATCAGCCTTGATTCCTTTTTCCTATCTTTGATCTCAGGTGAGGTTATGTGTAATGTACCTCAGACAAATGAGTCATTTTTCCCTCTCATCTGATGCTAGAGGCCTCTCTGAAGAGGCAACTAGGTAGTTTTTTTTCTAGGGAATTAATATCTTTAAAAATATACACAAAATTGACCTTTCTGTCTGCAGACAAAGGATGCTGTAATGCTTTGCTCTTTCCTCTGGAAAGGAGACATGTTCATGTGGTCCTAAAATATTTGTTGAGATCCTATTGTTGTCTAATCTGTCCTCTAAGCCAAAGACACAAGACAGAACCTCTATCCACATATTAATACACATAGCACTACAGAAAATTCCCCCAGAAGAAGCATGCCATGTTAGAGACACTCGCTCAGGAGATGTGCCCCCTAAAACATTTGGGGGTATATAACTCATTTAACAGTTCCCCTGAGATGTCTCTAAATTTCTCAACAATCCTATAAAGGTGTGAACATCACCTTAGAAATTGAATGCATATTAATTTTAAGTTCTACTGGAACCTTTGTCCTAATGGCAGTGCCCTTTGCCTTACAGAAGCTCTGCAATTGTATGAAGTCCCATTTGTTGATTCTTGATCGTAGAGCATAAGCCATTGGTGTTCTGTTCAGGAAAATTTCCCCAGAACCCATGTGTTCGAGACTCTTCCCCACTTTCTCTTCTATTAGTTTCAGTGTATCTGGTTTTATGTGGAGGTCCTTGGTTCACTTGGACTTGAGCATTGTACAGGGAGATAAGAATGGATTGATTTGCATTCTTCACATGCTGGCCTCCAGTGGAACCAGCACCATTTGTTGAAAACACTGTCTTTTTCCCACTGGATGGTTTTGGCTCCTTTGTCAAAGATCAAGTGACCATAGGTGTGTGGGTTCATTTCTGGGTCTTCAATTCTATTACTTTGGTGAAAGGTACCAATAGATTATATCCCTATCAAGAACAAGTAGATTTTTCCATTTTGGTCCAGGTCAGGGGTACAGAAACTGCCATGCTCCATGGGCCAACTCCTGCTTTACTTGCTAATAGCTGAGGGTGGTTTCTGCAGGTTTGGGGGTTACTTTTCCTGACTGACAAATGATCAAACACTGCTCCTCAGTGACGGAATGACCTGCCACCAGGCCACGCCTTTTAAAAGTGATGTATTACCTTCCAATAGCATCATCCTAGAGACTAATTGTCCAGCACACAAACCTCTGTCTGACACTTGTCCAAACCAGAACACCGAGGTTGGAGGTACCTGCCGTACATTTCTTTCTGTTGCCGTGATAAAACATTGACCAAAAGCAACTTGGGGAGAAAAGAGGGTTATTTGGTTTACAGGTTACAATACATCATCAAAAGAAGCCAAAGGAGGACCTTAAGAACAAACCAATGGGGGAACACGGTGTACTGGTCTGCTCAGTGACCTTTCTTACACAGCCCAGACTCTGCTGCCTAGGGATGTCACCACCCACAGTGGGCTGGGCCCTCTCATACCAATTAGCTATCAAGACAGTGCTTCACAGGCAAGCCTACAGACCAACCCAACAGCTGTTCTTCACTGCTTCACCATTAAGGTGTGTCAGGGAAACTAACTACAACCCCAAAAAATATCGTGCCTGAGGTATCCCCAAGTCTGGTCCTGGACCCTTGCACTCACTAGTGCACGTCTGACATTCCCATACAAATAAAGAAATTAATTGGCTAGGGATATTGCTCAGCTGACAGAATGCTTGCCTAGAATGCACAAGCCCTGTGTTGGTTTTCCGGCATTGTAACAGCCCGGAAGACTGGGAGTGCTGACCTTTCATCATGGATGAAGGTGGGCCAATGAATCCTTGTGCCTCTTTGAAGAGCTACAGTTAATGGTTGCTGGAGGGGCAGGGTGGGGAGGGGGAGACATTTTCTTCAGTGGTGTTGACACAGAAGAGCTGTTCACACCCTGCAGACGGCCTCCGTCCCCAGGCTCATGAAAGCAATCCAAGCGGTCACTGTGCAACGAAAAGTGGTACGAAGGTAGGAGGGGGCTTCATGATAGGAAGAAGGGGTCCAGTGGGAGAGCAATAGTACAAATATGATTTAAACACATTGTACATGTATGAATTTATCAGAGAATAATGGACTTTGAATGGTGCGTGGAGTATGCCCACAAGACTCACATTTAACTACATAGCAAGTTCTAGGCCAGTGTCCTGAGATACATGAGACCTTGTCTCATAAAGCAATGATGATGATGATGATGATGATGATGATGATGATGATGATGATGATGGAGATGATGATGATAAATTGTTTGAAAGGGAATTATGAACTTCAGGTGTGAAGTGTGCACAGGCTGCAGCCCTCAGCATTCAGAGCACAAGAGAAGTCTTGGGTTTACGGCCACCAAAGCCAAATAATGCTCGGCATTTTCATAATGGAAAAGTGAGATCCTCCCAGGGTTAAAAATCCACACATTTGACGTGGATGGGAAGACTTGGGCTTCCTTTATTGCACATAATAGGGACCCAGTGCTCCTCTCTCAAGGTTATGGGCAAAGTAAAATTACTGTGCTATAAACCTGTCACAAGGGGGTAACTCTTGGATATGTCAGTCAGCAGAGCTACTGCAAGGCTGCAAATGACCATCTGGGGAAATGCCTCCTGGTATTTGAGGGAGGCCATCCACTACCGGATTCTGTGATTTCGAAAATTCATAACAGACCCCAAATCTATGAAACACTGAATACAACACTCTCTGCAAGAATGTCCCCAAACCAGAAAAAAAAAAAGGAACCTGAAGAAAATACCTCATCCAATTCAGGACCTTTGACAACATTCCCAGCATGCCTTAGGAACCCTTAGGATTAAACTCTGAATTAGGCTGTACCAGGCATCTACCACATGCTGGGACACACACTCTCTAAGCACAGAACAGGTGTGGATTAACTCACTACACACAGGAACTGCACAAAGCCTTAGCTAGCATCAGTCCTCCGGATGCAGGAAGACACTCCAGGCTGAGAGAGATGGAGTCGCTCCAAGGTCACATGTCATAAAGCTAATGAGTGGTATGCCTGCAATTCCAACCCTCACCTTGGGCTGCGGAAACAGGACTCTCAGTCAAACGAGACACAGCAGACAGCCGTGTGGATTTGTGGGCTCTCCTAGTTTCCTACAGGATGTCTACGGAGCGACTTTATCCATTTATCAGTAGGATTCCCTGTCTATTAAATCCAGGGTCACTCAACTGCAATTACAACTCCCGGATCTGAAACTCCGGAATGTAGACAGGCCATTAGCATATCTGTTCAACCCGATGCCTTCATTTCACAGCTACAGGGTTTGGGGTGTAGAGGTTAGAGCTTGGTAGCATCACCGAGAATCATTAATCTACTACTTGCTTGAAAACGAGGTCCAGTGGCCAGGACTGTTTCTTGATTAATTAAAAAAAAAAAAAAAAAAAAAAAAAAAAAAAACCAGAAAGACCAAGGAAGGAGAATTCCATCATTAAGAGAGAAACTTGTTTATGACCAGGAGCTAAAACTGGAAACTGATTAAGGCCTTCTCGGTAGACACAGCAAAACTGAGCCCTGGATACTCACACACTGCTGTGCGTGCATCTCAGGTGAACATCTGACCTCAAATCTTCCACCATTTCCTGTGACAGCCACCCAAACCAACAGAGGAATCCATCGGCTTAAAGGTTCCTCTTAGGGAGATAATACCTTGTCAGTTAGAAGTAAATTCACTCACCTGTTCCCTGTTCCTCGGTCCCTGCAGTAAATCTACTGTTTCCACACATCGTATAATGAGGCTAGGACATTTAAAGCAAAGGAAAATTGGCTTCTCCCCCCGCCCCAGTATATTCCATGTAGATAATATACTTTTAAAGTTCAAGCGAGCATTGGAAAAAGCGCAGGTGACTGGGTTAATGTGTCCATGGATAAGTAGGCATTCATCTCAAGCTGTGTCCATTACCGAGGGCAGGAACTCAGCCTCCTTGCTGCCCACTGATGCTTTGGAAGAAAGCGCATATATGGTATCTAGTCAGCATGCTCTTGCCCAGAGTGAACCTTGGTCCCTAAATCAGAGAAAGAAAAATCCAACCAAGCTCCCTCAGATGTCATGTTGCCAATATAGGGATACTGTAGGGGTGGGGGGCAAGATGAAAGCCTGACGCCACCTCCAGTTTGTGTCTGTCCCCTTCAGGCACCTCAGTGTCCTCTTTCACAGCATTCTGTTCTTGCCATGGCCGCCATTGCTTCCCTCTCCGAGATTGGGAGTCACCTAGGAGGCGTAACTTTGGGGACGTTTTTCAGACAGATTGAACTAATGTGAAAAGACCAGTCCTAAACACAGTCAGCCGCTTCCCATGGCCTGGGTTCAGGCCTCAGAAGAAAGAGGGGAAGAGAAAGGAAATAAAACGCCACCATTCATCTGTCTCCAACTGTGGAGTCACGTGACCAGCTGTCTCCTGGGTCGGGATACTGCAGCTAGACTCGCTTTCACTTCCATAACGTCTCCACCTTCAAGCTCTGAGCCCTAAACGCCCTCCCCAGACCCCTTATGACCAGGTATTTTGTCACAGCAGCGACAGGAATACCAACACAGTTCTGTATCAGCGAAGAGCACCTGAAGGTTTGCGGTCATTTTCTTAGACCCAAGGGGGCTTCATATCCCTGGGGGGAAGAACAAATTAAGGAGCAGCTTTAAAAATGATGAAAACGAATGATCTTCGAGCAGTGGGGAGCCTGGGGCAGCTCAGACCCACATGTTGCTCCCTCAACCAATGGGAGACAGCCTCCCCTAGAGGAGACAGTGAGTGATAGGGCAACTTCTTCCAACCACCTCATAGAGCTAGAACTGAGAGACGGTTTGCTCCGCTCTTGACCTAGAGTGCTTAATTACGTGTTCCTCCATTGACCTGGAGTGCTTAATTACGTGTTCCTCCATCGTCCTGCCAGGTTCTTTCTTTACAAGAGTCAAAACGCCATGTCGTTGCCTCTCAGATGGACCTGGAGTCACATTGTCATCGGTACTGAGCATCCTTCCTCTGTTATCATCAGCTCTCTCCCTACTTGGTGTTGGAATGGGTTGCCAGGACTAGCCGGTTGGAACACTGGAATAAAGACCCTAAACTCATGTTGTAAAACTATCGGATGGGGTTGTGTTTATCACCTGGACCGATGCTGAAGACAGTACAGACAGCACAGAGTCAAGGCCCAAGTCGGCCCCAGCCAGTCCTAGTCACAAACGAAGAGTTTGGGGGATTTATACTATGATCATGTGGGTATTTGGTTCGATTTCTATTGCTAGCATAAAACACCATAGCTGAAACTCACTCAGGTTAAAAATGACTTTTTTTATCTACAATATTCAAGTCACACTATCTCACTGAGGGAAGGCAGGGCAGGAACTCAAAGCAGGAAGCTGGAGGCAGGACATGAAGCAGAGGCTAAGGAGGAGTGCTCATTGGTTGCTTGCTCCCTGTGATTTCATCAGCCTGGTTTCTTGTATCACCCAGGGACACCTGCCTAGGACTGGAAGCACTCACAGTGCACTGGGTCTTTCTCCAATAATTCAATCATCAATTAACACGACCCACAGGTTTTCTACAGGCCACTCTGATGGGGACATTCTTTTTTCAATTGAGGTTCCTTAGTCTCAAACAACTCTAGCTTATGCCAAGCTGATCTAAACTAAGCAAAGCAGCAGTGTCCTTTAAGGGTGCCACTTGTGAAAGGTCTGGTTAGGAGAAGGACGATGGAATCTTTAGGATGTGGGTGGAACCTGGTGGAGATGGGTAGATCTTTAGATCTTTGGAGATATGATCTTGGAAAGTATTAGGACCCCCCCCTTCTCTCCACCAGTCTTGGGCCATATTCTGTAAAAGTGTAAGCTAAAATCAATCCTTTATCTTCAAAAGTTATCTGCAGGGCCTGAGAGATGGCTCGGCAGTTACAAGCACAAGAGTTTGGTTCCCAGAACCGATGTTGGACAGCTTTTAATCACCTGTAACTCCTGCTTTAGGAGACCTAGTCTCTCTTCCAACATCTATGAGCACTTGCACACATGTGCACATATATTCACATAGATACAGTCACAAAATCGCACACAGACACAGAAACTCAGGAACACACACACACACACACACACACACACACACACGGGGGGGAGTGGGGAGAGAAAGGGGGATAGGGAAGAGGAGGGGAAGGGGAGAGGGAGAGGGAGAATAGAGCAAGAGAATTAATAAAATAAATCTCTTAAAACTAATACATGAGTTCCCTTGGAAATTACAGTGAGGGAAAGCTGACTGAGTATCTGAACTACTCCATTAGATTAAATCATATGAAGTTGAAAATATTCAATTACTGTTAACTTAAACATTTCAGTGGCTTCTTCACTCTCCTGGATTTAGCAGTCCACATCTGGACTTCAGTTTACAGTGACTTAAAAATTCCCCAACTAAACCAGGTTTCTCTCTCTCTCCTTCTCTCTCTCTCTCTCTCTCTCTCTCTCTCTCTTTCCTTCCTGTCTCTTTTGGGTGTTTTGCTCTCCTACAAACCACAATGTTGCCAACTGTATATTTACCAGAGGCCCAAAGCAATGTTTTCAACTAATCTTGGACCATATTCTATAAAAGCATGAGCCAAAAATCATCTTTTATCTTCATAAGTTAGTTGAAGGGTGAACTTTATTGACAACGTTCTATTTTCTTAATGTGTCTAGCATATAAGAGAATACCAGAAACACTGTAAGTACCGGATAAAAAATGTGATTACTTAAATAACACCAGACTTCCCAAAAGTAAACAAATCAGGAGGAGGACACCTGACATTGAATTGGTAGACCTTGTTTAGATATTGGGTGTTAGATGAGTATACAGGAAGGGAATAGTGGAAGATGTGAGTCTTGTGACCATTGCCTATTTGTCTGTCTTTGTTTAAGTTATAAATTGAATTCTGGAATGGGCTAACACTGCATTCTCTGTGACTTGGTCCAGGAAACCTAACTGGGACAACCAAAGAATGAATAAAGTCTAGACATGGAGAAAACAAAAGACATACATACAGAAAAGCTATTGTCAGCTGAGCTGTGTCACTCTGGTGGAGGCCACCTACAGCCCAACCTGGAGGAAGAGTTAGCTAGGTCTCAGGAGAAGATCTTTGTAGGGGAAGTCTCAGACCATAGTCACCCAGGAGGAGCAAGGGACAGTTACTAGTTTTTGCACACTCTACTCTATCGTTAATAAACACTTGTATATGAACCAGAGAAAGGTTTTTTCTGGCTTTGGAGACTCATCCAAGGACAACTTTGCCAGATCCATAGGTCTGAGGCAGTGTGGTCTCTGGTACAGTCATGGCCCTGGCAACACTGTCAATGAACTCAGAACTTCATCAACTTCCCACAAGCCAGGTAGAAGGTTTTACTGAAAACTGAGGAACTCATAAAAACCTCTCCAACACATTATTTTAAAATGTATAGTTAGGATAACATCAGACTCTCCCCCAGAAAGTGCCCTATTTTAGAACCCAGTATCCTTTCTAATCATTTATTTTTACTATTTTTCTGGCTCATTGTGGGCTTCTCTTTCTCAGTGCTTGAACACAGGGTCCCACCCATGGTAGGCAGACATTCTACCACTGAGGTATACCTTGGCGTTAGATTCACATTTTATTTTGAGACGTCTCACTCATTTGCTCAGGTGGGTCTTTAACTCACTCTGTGGTTCACACAAGCCTTGAACTTGGGGTAATTCAACACCAGCCTCTGAAATAACAGAGATTACTAGCCTATGCTACTAGGCCTCGTTCTCATTGTGAAGTTAAAAACTAACTCTGTAGTTTTGACAACAGGGAATGGCCACCAACAAATTTAAATACCAAAGTGTTTCTATCTGCACAGCTTTTGAAAACCATGGTTTGAGAGTAGAGGAAAATCTGGGTCTGTCAGTATCACAAGGGCAGACGAAAGAAGGCAATGGCCCATCTGTTCTCTTTGTCTTCTGAGCTGAGCACAAAAGAATTAGTTAAGGCAGGAAAGGGAGATGAAATACACCAGATGGACAGAACGTTCTAGGAAAATAAAGCAAAGGCTTTGGATAAGACCTGATTGGTTTATTGTAGGAACAGCTCAAGGCTGATGTAGCTGGAACTGAAAGAAGAGCGGGGCTTGGTAGGCCAGATGATGGGGAAAAAAATAAAGAGAAGAAAAATCAGAAAATGGGCTGGGCAGAGATGATGGTCACAGCAAGGATCTTAGATATTCCTCCATGGTGGGAAGCCGTTGGCTAGAAAGCAAAGTCATTGTTGAAGGAAAGTCCAGAGGAAACCAGCAGGGACTAGGATAGAGGAAAGCCAGAAGACCATTGCCTCGATATCTTCATGGATGGATGTTTTTGCCATTGCCCTTCATTTGCCTCCAGTATACATGCAACAGCTAACATTTCAGTGAATTGAATCACAGCATCATAGTCAGGTGAATGCAGATGCTGGGAGAACACACTGATAGAAATATCACAGAAAGAATGTCGACTATTTTCATCTGACAATGTGGTTCTGTTTTTAGACCCACCCATTTGCACTAGTTCTAATTATAACTCTTGGATGAAAAGTTAAATACTTTTTAGGGGAAAGGTATGCAACCATGTTTGGATAAGACAATTTAGAGAAAGGTGCTTTGCCAAATCATTATTTCCACACATAGCCAATATGTGAAATATTTGCAGTCTCCGCCCTTAGCAGTCAATTATTTAACCTTTCAAGGAAGTTTTTGTGTAGGAAGAAGTAATTATGTATAATCAGATTTAATTATGTTAAGTGGAAGGCAATACAAGGTCCTTGCCAATTATGTTAGTAAGTTGCTTGCCTGGCCCTTCTGAGTGTGTCAGCAAGAATTCTTCCAGCAGAGAGCTTCATCCAGAAGCTTATTTCTCAGATAAAAGAAAGATGTAGTGGTCTTTTAAGTTGAGGACAAATGTGATAAGAAATTGCTCCCAAATCTCAGTCAGCTATTTTCCTTCCAGATTTGAGAAAACTCAATGAGATACTCCTTATAATGTCACATCCAAATTCTAGAGGTGGGAACTCTCAATGTATCAAACGACATTCTGACTAATGTGGCACCAGCAAGTATCTTTAGTTGGGCAGGCACTACTGAGACCTCCAGGCTCCAACAGACAGCTCCAAAGCCACAGGTCACACAGAAAGCCCTGGTGAATCCTAGTGGGTCACAAAACAAAACGAATAGTCATGGACTTGAGGGAATGATCTGTAGGGATGTTGCAGGTGGGCAGTTGAAGGGAGAAATGACCGGGGTGTTGGCATATTTGTTTACCTACTTTGTTGGGTTGTTATACCTACCATCCTTGCAACCCTTATTCCACTCTAATCCCTTCTAATCTCCTACCGCTAGGTAGGAGAGAAAGAAAGTTAGAGAAGAAAGGGGTGTAGACCTCTTTAGGCTACTTCCTGCTGGTTATGGGCTTTGGGTTCCTTGGGAGCAAGTCTGATCCTCGTCTCCAAGATATCTGCTTTCCTCTTCTTGTCCCTTTGCTCACAGTCACTTTACAAACCACAACAGGAACCAGGAGCAGCAGCAGGAGTAGCAGCTGCCTCTGAGCATGCTCCTAGCTGCTCTCAGGGCTCTCGCATTTATACCCTCTCAAAAGCTCCCAGAATTAAACTATCTGCAGCTGGCAAAAATCACTCCATTCCCTCATGCACAGGGCAAATCATAGTCACCTGCTGTAAAGCAGCCTCTAATGGCATATCTGGTATTAAAAGAAAACATATTAATATAACTTACTTTTTTAAGGAACCAAAATTCTCACTACACAGGAGTGGCAGGAGATGGGGTTGATGGTGGTCAATATGCATTACTTGCATGTGTAAAGTTGTCTAAACACAAGTTTATTCACTAAAATTGAGTAAAAATGTTAAACGAATTTGCATAACCACTTCTTTTTCAAAGTTTCCTACCTATATATGGGCAAGAACCTAGGTAGACGGTTTTGAGAAGAAATGTTTGAGCCTTAAGGTTTTGGCATTCTCTACAAGCAAAAAGCAACCTAATGATCACCATTAACTGTAAAAGTTAATTCTAAGTAGAATGCTAAGACTGTGTGTATCACCTTTATCTACTATTAAAGCAGATTACTACACTATGATCCCTGATAAGTACATATGACTTAGAAATTAACTTGATCTAGGCAGAAGTAGATAGTTACATGGTATGACCCATGATGGAGGTAAACTTAATGTCACTGGGGTGAGCCAATATCAGTGAGGCCTGCCTCCCTTGGTTATACGTGTAAGACATGAAAATATCAAGTGTGGCTGTGATAAACAAGAGGTCTCAAATCTACCTTAGCCTTAAATTCAACTGTAGAATTTTGCCAAGTTATTGTTGGGGGTGAGTTAGACAGTCTATTAAAGGTAGTTTAATTCAGGCTTAAGAACAAGGGTAAGAAGAACAGAGTCCCAGAAGAGAATCAGACATACCCAAATGCAGTTATACCTCCCCAAAGGAAGTCCCTATCTTATTTTTACCCTGGAATCTACCCCAAGGACAGCAAATAAGGACAAGAGCAAACCCTCAAAATCCACCACTTTAAAAACTCCCTGGGGCTGGAGCTCTGGTGCTGAATTAGCATTAGCTGTGTTGCTTACTATGTGCCTAGGTAGACCAGATGGCTCTCTAAGTAGCAGCTGCTGGATAGGAGACAGCACTGGGATCAGTTGTTGAGTTTGTATTCATTGAATTCATGTGTCTTGCCTTTCACTGTGGAGCCATGGCCCTTTGTTTTCAGTGACAAGAAGTCCAATTAAAAAAACAATTTCTACTTTAAGTAAAAATGAAGAGTCCTAACTACTATTATTGCTGAGTGTCAATGTTAATGATGAACTATTATTGCTGAGTGTCAATGTTAATGATGAGTTGCCAGAGGTAGGATTCTATGGCCAATAGCAGATAAACTATATTTCATTTCTCTATTGTACCAACTCATCTTGAAAAAACTTCTTTTTTTTTTTACTTTTAATTATGTGTACCTCTGTGTGGTATGTGACCAGGAGGCACTTTATATGGACACCAGAAGAGTGTCATTTCATCCTGAGCTAGAGTGATAGACAGCTGTAAGTCATCTGATATGAGTGCTGGGGATTGAACTTAGGTCTACTACAAGAGCAGTGTGTTCTCATGTTTGGCTGCAATCTCCTTTAAGCACTGAACCATCTCAGCAGCCTCCACCCCAAACTATTTCAACAAGATAAGGTATACAAACAGTTTATACATGGTTTTGTTTTCTTCTTTCATATTTATTCTTTTGAACAGTATGGTCTGTGCTTGCTACATGGCAGACGGTGTTCTGAATATCAGAGATTTGGAGATTAATAAGACTAGAATTTACTCTACAAAGAGCTTACATTCTGGAGGAGAAAGCTTGTAAGACGTTAAAGAAATGAGCGAGGTCATCAGACTCAGTGATGAGACTAAGGAGGGAAGGAGGGAAATCAAAGACAGGCTACAGACAAGCAACAGTTTGAATAAACCAAGGAAGGATGTAGTCTGAAGTAGAACCCGAGGAGAAGGGAGCCTAATACACAGCAGGCTGGGGTGGCAGGAGGGAATAGAAGAGTTTGCAGGAAGCCCTTCAGCAAACACTTAGGGGAGAAAGAGAGGGGCAGTGTTTGAACAGAGGGAGAGCATTTATTGGTAACGGTTGGAACAAGGGCTGCAGTGTGTGCTGTCTCTTTTACGTGAGATCTGTCAGAAGAGTTGACCTCTCCCATTTTGAGACTTGATCCTTCCACATCTGTCTTTCTGATCCCATATTGGTCATCTGCAAGGGGGAGTAGACAAGAGCATATATAGTGATTCTTTTCACACAGAGGCAATTTCCAGCCAGACATCTATGCAGGTCAAGAGTCACTGGGCTCTACCAATGGCACTCTCTGTATTTGAGAAATGAGTCAAGGTGTACATACATGTGCATACATACATACCTAAACATACAAATGCACCATTGATCAAACTAATATTCATTTGGAAGTAAAAGGTATGAACCAAAGCCAAAGCTGCTCAAGGTTCTCGTCTTCCTATCAGAAGGACTGAGTTTCACCCACAGACCTACCAGGGTCAATGGGGGCCTTTCATATTTTGCATGCAGTTGCCAATCCAAATTTGGTGGAGGCTCAAGACAGGTGAATCTGGGTGTTCCTGCCGATATTCAGCTGAACTTTGTGGTGAGTTACCGACCATTGAGAGACCTTGTCTGAAACTCAAAATTGGACAGCTCTTGAGAACCTAAAATTAATCTAGCATCCACCAAATGCACACATGTACTGGCAATCCTGCCACATGTATATGTACCCTTGTGCACAGTGTTGCACATACAAATACACACACAGAAAAACAGGGTGTCTCAATAATGACCAATCTTCACATACAGATGAATATCTTAAGTGTCCAGACAAGCTTAGCAATCATAGATATTCTTTTCATTCCTGTGCAAGCTGAAATTGTCTATGGAAGTGCTACAGAAGTAGGGTGCTTCACAGACACCCAAGTTCTCCCAGACTACTACATATGTTGGAATACTTTACCCTACTCCCTAGAAACTCTAAGGAAGAGCATTTCCATGTAGTAAATGAGGGTGCGCAGCCAGCTCTGATCAAGCTGCTCTGTCCCAGAGATACTCTTGAGCGTCATGTTATCAGCCCCACTCCCACTGTGGGCACCATGTGAATATCAATACTGCAGTGGATTTTAACTAACCTGATTTAGAGATGAAATGAAACAGTTCCATAATAACAAAATGTTAAAATACATATACTAGACTCACATAAGGAAAAATGAATCATTTGAAATTCCAGAGGAAGCTAAGGCTTAGAGCAAGAGGACAAGAGGGAGGAAGCCGGAGGATTCAAGGATGGAAGGGGGTAGAGAAGGTGATGGCCCAAGTGCACTCAAGATTAAATATACTAAGACAGAATTTAGGATGAGGGAAGACATGGGTTTTAAGGTTGTCTGTCAAGCCTTCTCCTATGGTGCTTATGGGTGTGAGATGGCATTGAACATCTATAGAGAGCAGGGGGTTAGTTCTCTATGAGATGGCTCTTAGTCACTGATTCTGGGTCTCCTTGGTTGCTGCAGGTGAATTCAGGAGCCTTGAAAGACTCAAATGCAATGGAGAACAGAGACAGAGAACCGAGTCAGAAGAGAAAGAGAGAGAGAGTGTAGTGACTGTGTTATTGTGTGTGTGTGTGTGTGTGCATTATTTTTACCTCACAATCTAACTTGTACTACTCATTTCCTCAGCTTTCCTCAACCACTGGACTTTTTGTTGGTGTCTCCATCATCTAGGGTTTTGCTGCCGGCAGACACCCAAATTCTCATATTGCTCCATCAGGGGGCTTCCTGTGAAACTGCCAGTCCTACCCATTCCTATCCAGTCTCTTACCTCTGGAATGTTGTGCCTGCTCCTGCTCACCTGCCAACATCTTCCATTCTGTGTACCCTAATACTTGGCGTGCATGTCAAAACACTCTCCCCCGTGGCTTGGTGGCCCCTCTGAGTTCCCAGGCTGGACCCTGAAAAAAAAACACTTCCTAGACATCTTCAAAATCAGGCTCTTGTTGTGCTGGTTTGAATGGAATGTTCCTCCATAGTCTAGGTCATGTATAGTTTGCCAGTTGTTGGCATTGTTTGGAGGATTAGGGCTGGCAGTGTACTGAGGAAGTCTGTCACTGGAGGTAGACATTAAGAGTTTAAAAGCTCCAAATAGTTTTGGGAGTTTAGCTTCTTTCTTGTTGCTCTTAAAAGTGAGCTTTCCCTTGTCCAGGCACCATGCTTTGCTTGCAGGCCACACTCTCCGCAGTGATGATGGACTCCTGTGTGTGTCTAGAGCCATAGCCCAAATAAACCCTTCCTTCTGTAAGTTGCTTATTGAGCATTTCATCCATAGCAACAAAAGTAACTAAGAGAGCCCATCAGAAAATCTTTTCCAAAAAAACTTTAAGTTTTTACCTTCCTAGAATCTCTGATCATGGAGGTTAATGCAGTGGGTTCTTAGAAATATTTTGAAATAGTTTTAGAAATCAAGCCGTTCCCCTAGTGGAGAGTGTTTGTGGCATGTTCTGGTTTCTATTCATTTACTTAAGATGATCAAAGGTTCACTGGGGGTGCAAACTGGCACGACTCTGTATCCTTACACCCTGATTTAGGGGGTGATTTAGAAGTTCACCCAATGTCTTCTGAGTAGCAGACACAGCCTAGTCACCAATACAGAAACCATCGCATTTGATCCTTGTTAAGTTAGTTTATGTACGGTCTAAGTCTATAGATGGAAACTTTACTCCTCTTGCCTTTGATTTGTATGCTAGAGAAGACAAGGAATAGGTTTTACCCATGTGTGGTTCCCTTTATATCCTAGATTTTGATATTTTCACAAACGTAAATTGCCGATAGTTGAAAGATAATTACTGTTTGATGACAACCCTCCACATGACTTGTACTGTGAGGCATCTGGAAGCATGGACTTGACTCTGAGGGCTTCGAGGCAACAGCATCTCACAATGTGATACCAAGGAGCAGTAGCATTGCACATGCTGGGGCTGTCACAGGACCTTAACAGTGACAAGCACACTGCTGTTGGTGACAGGGAACCTCTCAAAGGAAAGCCTCTCACCAAGGGCAGCGGAGTATTTCAGCGTCTTCAGATAAACACAGCCTCCCCTTCTGCAATAATTGTGTTCTAATAACCCTCCTTTTCGTGGTATCAATGAGCGCATTTCTCTTACATGTTCAAACTGTTATCGCGCAGGCCAAAACGTCCTCTGAGCCATCACTTTATGACTATCAAGTCTGCTAATGACACCTAAACCTACATATGGGATACAAAATGACATGCCCTTTCAGGGGACTGGAGGTGCCTAGTACTGCCCTCTAAAATGTATGTAGATGAAACTAAATGCCAACTCTGGGACCTTAGGTAAAGTGCCAGGTATTGTTGTTACTTAGAAATCCTCCCAATTCATCGCTAAAGGGAGAACCATTTCAATAATCTTTTTCATTCAAACGCTTTGGTCAGATAATGAATTTATTCATGACTATATTCACCAGACCACAAGTTAAGACCAAGGTTTATACTGTCTTCCCTTAATCACCTTCTGGACACTCAACCACCTAAACTCACAATCTCCTACGCCTCTGCCTTGGATATAAAGGTCCCTGTTTTTCTTGGCTACAGCTAAGGAGAATGCCTCTTAAGCTCTTGGCTCCCTCAAGCCTGGTCATGGCATAAATCAAGGTTAATTTCACTTTCATCCAAAAGAGAAAAGAACATGACAGATGAGTTGACTTTGGGCCTGTAAACAAACATTCTTGGGGGCAAATGGCACAGAAGAGATTCCCTGGAAGGAAAGTCTTTGAGAGCTTTAAAAATGTTCGAGAGAGGGACAGAACACCTTTCAATAGAATAGTATTTTGTCTACGAACCTTACCTGCTTATTTTGACTGTTTTTTCAACTCTGTGCAGTTCCCAAGTAGACTAGTAGAAAATGAAAAGAGCCAAACACAGTTGTTCTCTCTGTATCTACACAAAATCTGGCTTCTGAGATTGATTTGTTTCCTCCCACTGTGGAGAAAGATCCAGGATAGACCTGTTTGTAGGTCTATGTCCTTTATCCTAATCTATAAAAGAGTTGGGCGCAAATTTACCTTAAAAGTAGCTCAAGCCTCTACCATTCCTTCATCATGATTAAACAAAACCTTTACTGAGCATTTCTCTTTATATCATACTGAAAAATTTTACCATCAATATACTTGGAAAAATTACCTTGCATCAATGCCTGGAATTTTAGATTAAAACAAATCCCCATCAGGTAAAACAAAAAAAAACAAAGGAAGTAACCTGTGTCAATAATTGGCCTTTCGCCAGTCCTTCTTGCCCACTTGAATCTAGATTACAATGGTGGTGATGGCCCTATCTGGTCCATGCTTTGATCTTATACCTCTCTCATTTCCACCTCCTTGATTCTGGAATTTTCTCTCACATAGTAAGTCTGCTACTTTCAATGCTGAGAACAGCTCTCCACGTATCTATAGATTCCCTCCCTTTAGTGGTCTGCCTTAGCATTTCCCCAGGGTAGAGGCTGGAAACTATTTGTGTGCACTTTGCATAAAAATAAGCGGGATCAGAGTAGAATTTACACTGTTCATCTGCCAGACTTGGATAAATACCACCCTTCAAAATTCAATTCAACTAATTTTGAAGTGACTACCCACAATTGGAATCTGTCACACAAGGTTTCTCCAAATGACATCCTGGGTTTCCTGCACCACAAGGCAGGCTCCAAACAACACCTTGATGTATTCAGGTCCCTAACATCCTGACACTTTATCTTATATTGTAGCCTCACCGGTGGCAGACAGAGTTATACAAACCCCATCACTCCCAAACTGTAGGTGATTTTGTCCCTCACTCTCTTTGTTCCTGTAGCGCTCGGTGGGACATGTTCCATGGTGAGACCGTTCCTCTGCCTTCTGAACTCTTGTTCACTCTCCACATCTACTCTCAGATGCACCTGACCAATTCATGCTTTGTCTGAAAAAATATATTAACAGATCCTCTCTGACTCTGGCAACCTTCATGATTCAGCAATATTAGGTACAAAACCTGTGAGTCGCAATCACCTACAGCTTTGCAGAGCTCAATGTGAATGGGAGGAGGGGCATCTATGGGTTTCTCATTCAACATTATCAAGACTGGAAGCAACCAACAATTAAGGTTACCCTAACTTTGCCCTGGAGGAAGACGTAGATCTGGCGCACATCTAACTACCTCAACTCCGATTCCATAGGATCCAGTGTGCACTCTTCTACAGCTCTGTGGGCACCCTGAACCCAGCTAGCCAAGTGCATACACGCACTGAAGGGCCCACATGTAACTCTTGCGTGCAATAAAAAATCCTCCTCTTTAAGTTGTTCAAGCGTTCAAGATGTCAATAACACAATATTATAAGGGGCTCAGAGAAGGGTGACACCCCCAAGCAAGATCCTTGGAATTCACTCTTTGGGCACTCTGCCCCTTTATCCTTTTCTCCCACCAAGGTGACTCTCAGAAACTAAAAGTCCATCCCAAAAGCAAATCTCAGGAATTGAAACCTCCTTCACTCCCAAACGAAGTATAACTTTAAAAAATCTAAAAATCTGTTTTCTCATACCATCCATCTTTCCAGCCTTGGACTGACCCCAGGAAAACTGTCTGACGGCCAATACTGTTGGTAAGAAAGATCATACAATCTCATTGTGCTTTTGAAGAAAATGTCACTCACAGCTTTGTATACAGCACATGGTACTGTTTTGGGAAGAGCCTCACTGGAAAGAAAAGGAGTCCCTAGGAAGCATTACTGATCAAAGGTCACCTCACCTCCCTGCTTCCTGCTCTACCACAGGTAGGCCATCTCCTCTGGCCTGTAGTACCATAATACTCCCAGCCCTCACCTGAGACCCCAAAGTGATAAAAGCCAGTCAACAAGCTCAGACCTCTGAAACGTGACCTGAACAAACCCTGACTCTGCTTCAAGTTTGCTTGTTTTGGTAGTGCAGAAAATGATCCCAATTACGGTATCTCCGTTCTGATGAGGAGTCCCTTTCCAAATACCAGGAAAAAGAAGAAAGGCTCTACTAAGAGATGCCAAGATGCTGAGGAGAATCCAGTAGAGCCACATCACCTCCCACCTCTATGTCAATCAGCAACTACACCATACCCTTCTGTCAAATCTTATAAACATCCCATTGCTTTACAGAAATGTGTAACCATGGCTGACCCAAGTCTGTGGCCCTTCCACTCTAGAGGCTCCTCATACATAAACAGTAGAAAAAGTTTCTTAAAATTAAGTTCCGTGGTATTTTGTTGCCTGATGTTTATAGAGACTGTCCAGGCCCTGACTCGTGATTAAACTAAGAACAAGGTCCATGAATACTCAGGTTCTGTGGGTCTGCAAGATGCACGAGAAACCCTGAAAGCCATAGTACCTTCTCTAATTGCTCAATTCTCTGCTTAGAGACAAATGGCTTTTCATGCATCCTACTCCTCAGTCTCAGATCAACATTGTCACATTCTGATCCCTCTCTCTTCCTGTTCCTATTTCTTTTTCCTATTTTGATGAAATCATCAGGGCTTCCAGTGCTGAAGCAGCATTATACTCTGCAATTGATAGAAACGAGATCCAGTTTGTCTCATTTGACCAAAGGAAGGCTCCCGGAGAAGGTTGATTTTGGCTACTGGAACTCCCCGGGAGGGACTGGACATGGGTGTCTGGTCGCCGACTATGACCGCTTCCTCATCTTGAAACGCTCCCTCTTTTCGGTCTCTGAACACCCCCCCTTCCTGTGTTTTCTGCCTTAATTTGTCTCTTTATAGAGACCTACATCTCAGCCACAGCTGGAGATCACAGACAAGCTCCCAGACTGGGAGATTGGGATGTTGATGTATTTGAAGATGTTGTCCTCTCTTACATGATCTCAGGTCAGACTATCATACTTGACCACTCGGGGCGATCAGCACAGATGCAGCTAAAAGCTAGGCACTGAGCAGCAGGGACTCTCCAAGCATCAGTGGGTTCCCTGTCCACATGAGCCACGCCTTACCAGTTCCCTTTAACAGGAAGTATTTATGGCTATTTACAAAGGGATAAAATTAGAAGGTGATGGTGAGGTAGAGAAGGAAGGGGTGAAGTTCTGGGTTAAGGTCAAGGATAAACAGAGGGATGGTGAAGAGAGAGATCAGTTTCGCCAATGAGTCCTTACCTTTGGCATTGACAATTTGCATGCCAATAAGCGATAATCTAGAGGCAGAGGGACAGAACCAGAGTAACCCACAGGCTAGATAACTCATTTCTAGACAGCCTGGGGAAGGCCCTGATGATGGATTATCAATTTGGCCCATAAAGATAAGAATGCTAGGGTTAGGCCTGATTGCGGGGAAACAGATAGTCTTTAGAATAAATATATAATAGTGCAATATTACTGCAAACCTAGCAAGAGTGTCACTCTGGGACACATTCATCCTCAAAGCCTAATTTCTCTGAATTCCTACGTGGATGGAGATACAGGTTACTGGCTGAAGTAAAGACCTGCTTCTTTTGCTTTCTTTTTTTTTTTTATCGTGTCAGGCCAGGAGAGAGGAAGAGAGAGGAAGAGAGAGAGGGGGTGGGGGGGAGAAAAATGGAGAAGCGGAGGAAGATGCTTACTGCTGTATGTATGCTCCTCCCCTTTGTCCTCTCCACGGAATGACCTCTGCAGGCCAACACAGGACTGGCCATTCCTGTAGACAAGTCTGAGAACAGAAACTGCCATCCCACACCCAACCTGGACATCAGGTAGAAAGCATGGCCTTGATCAAGGAACCTGTTGACTTCTCTTGTGTGAATCCCTGGAAGAGTGATGTCTGCCTTTGGTGGAAAACATCCAGAGACAACCACTTTCTAGGGCTCTTCCCTCTCCACCCAGAAACGGGCGTCATCACTGTTTTCTTGATCAGGCTGGCCTCTGAATGTAATCTGAGGTCCCTGCGGTTGTGCATTGCCAAGGAAGCATCCTCCTGTTTCTGCTCCTCCATAATTGCTGACCCTGTTTCTTGAATGGATGACAACACTTCTAACAGAATCTCGCTGCCTGTACAACACAAGTCCGGGTGATATGGAAGCTATTCACAAGGTCTCGCTAACGATAAACCCTCTAATTTATTCCCGACAATAAGTTCCACCTTTCAAAGAGATCACAGTTTTGCCAGTTCCGTCGTTATTCGCGTCCCGTTTCTGGTGGAGACTGTTATTAGGAGAAAGTGAAGCCGGACTAAAATAACATCAGGGCAGAGGCACATTTTGTGAGCCGTTCACAGCACACATGGCCCATCCTGGGCGCTCAAAACAGGTGTGTGTGAAAGAAGACTGAGAGGGCTTAGGAATAGAGCCAAGCCCGGCTGAGGAAACTCCATGGCTAGCAGAGTCGGAACTGTCTATCTTAGCTTTCCACAACTCTGGACTCACGACCTGGCGAAAATACGCAAAAAATCCTGAGCACTTAGTCGCTGAGACCCTTAATCCTCCCTACCCAATCTTCAAGAAATTTAAGCATTGCCTCCTCTTGGAACCTTCACGGCCTGTAAAGTCTTCTATTGTCCTTGGAACCACTGGCAACATCTGTCTGGTCTCATCATTGAACCATGATAGCACTCGGTATTTTAAGATGTATTTTCTTATCTGCATGGGAAGCTATGATGTCACGTCTCGAAGTATCCGGTAACAAGGTCTACAACAGGCTGGAAATGGCAGTCAGTAAAATCCTGCTGTACAACAGGACCTGGGTTCAGAATGCACCGGTGCGCCAGACAAGCGGGATATGAGGTGCATCTGTAATCATTTCAGGAGAGAAAGCCAGGACAAACGGCCTTGTAAGTTGGCCTTCTTCCTTGAGGAACTTTGTGTCAAAACTGAAGTGAAACGTGGTTAAGACAGAGTTGCGGTGACCTCCGGTCTACGCGCCATACCAGGCCACATGTTTTGAAAATACTGCTCATGAAACAGGGAGGAGGCAGAGAGGAGGGTGATGAGAAATGAGGTAAGTAAGCTAAGTTCTGCTCATGGCCTGAACTTCAGACAGGATTCTTACAGGCCCCGAGGCCTGGCAACCTTTCCTCAAGCATTTTGCTGCAGAAAAATTTATTGTAAATTATTTCTTTGAAATTGTCAATCTTCCCATCAGATTTTCCAAGCCTTCATTGTCTTTCTCTGCAGAACCTGGGAAGCCCTTGGAACTGTAGCCGCGGGAGGCCAAGCCCTCATAGTTCCTCACTGCTTGACCCTGCCCAGCCTTTGATACTGCTATCCATCTCTGTGAAAAGCCTTGTATAAGAGATTACTCACTCAATCCCATTTGATTTGAATTTTTTTCTTGTGGGGGGGGAAAAGAAGGAGAGTTGAAAGAAGAATTTAAATAATCCTTGGAATGATCGATCCGTCCGTGGCGGATGAACACCGTCCACATGCCTGTGGTGTGACTTGGGAACTTGGGAGATGGGAGGCACGGACCCTCTGCTCTCCACGCCCAGCTCAGCTGAAGGGCTGAGTATACCTGCCCTCTGACAACGCGTCACATTTCAAGTGTGTTTAGTCCACGTCCCTGGGGCCAGGCTTGCCCGGTGGCCCGTTCCCTTTGCTGCAGATGGCCAAGGGCAAGCAACCAAGTTATTGGCACAACCTGTTCCGTCTGTGAGGCAGGTGGAGGATGAGCACTCCACGTACTAGCTGAATCTCTTTAGCAGACGGCCCTTACTCTGTGGATTTGTATTTGTTAAAGCCCGTACTTTGAAGATCTAACATGAGGGAAACATACCAGGAATGGCGAACCCTCTGTAAGTAATTCAATATTGGCTTTGGGGAGGACTCCTAGAAAGTGACAGGACATGAGGTTTTACGTCTAAAAGGAAAAAAAGGAATGTTGAGTTGGAGCATCTGAAGTCAATTAAATGTTTTAAATTTGATAAGCTCTCAGGATAGGTATTAACCTCATGTAAATGCATTGTTTGTGAACAAACAAAAAAATGAAGAACTGTCCCTTTAAAAATAGAATTATCTGAATACAGTTTTATTCTCATAAAAATAAGTAACAAATTATTTTCTATGGCAGAGTGAGTAAAGCCTCCCAGATCAATTAATTTGATCAGCACTTTCCCCCAAGACAATTATCATTGGGGAAAAATAAAATGAAATGCGTTTGGTCAGGTAAAAATGTTTCTTGATTTCATCAATACTGAATTGAAAACAGCTAAGATTTAATTCAAGGACATCTATAAACATATATCTATATATTAAACTTATGATGTTTGATATATAAGATGAAAGACATCTACTTGTAGAAATGACCACCTGGTAATATTTAAATACTAATGTCACAGGCATTGAAATGTGGAATGTCTCACAGTGTCTCCAATGTGGTTGTCACTGAGAAGGTGTCTGACTCCCTCAGCCCGGATCTGATGACTCTAGCGGATGGAAGATGAGGGAGGTGTAAGGGCCCCTGGGAAGGACAGTGTATGCAAACTACCAAGTCTGCAGATCTCACTGGGACAAGCTGGAAGGTCACCAGCCGAATCGAACTTGTTGACTGACAGGACAGACCAGCCTACTATGTTTGAGTTTAACTTTGGGTGCACTGGTTTTTCTTTTTTGGGGTGTGTGTGTGTGTGTGTGTGTGTGTGTGTGTGTTGAAAGCAGAAAGAGGTAAGCAGGATAGGTAAGGGGTCCAAAGGTTGAACTCAAGAGGCATAACGGAAAAACAGGCAGCCAGTGAGATGGCTCACTGGGGAAAGAGACACACCACTAGGCTGGTTATCTGTGTTGGATCCCTTGATCCCCACATGGAGAAGGAGAGAACTGACTTCCACAAGTTGTCCTCTGAAATTCACATGTATACCACACCTTGAGCATGCCTCCTAATAAATGAATATAGAAAAATTTAAAAAGATAAACAAATATCTGAGTTGTCTAATACACGGAGCCTACAAGTATGTGTGTCCGTGTGTACAAAGAAAGTTGGTAAAATGTCATAATGAAACCCACTGTTTTGCGTGCATCTCTTTGCGAATTCACAGGTATAACAGGAAGTCATGGAGAGGTTTCAAAAGGCTATCTTGTCAGGTCATCTTGGCTCCCGTGGGCAGATGCAAAACGGAGACTACAAGTCAGGGTGTAGAAAAAGCTAACCAATGCTTACTACAGTGCTGGTGGTTTGAATAACAAGATGGTCCCGGATATGGGAAGAAATGAACAGATTTGAGCGCTGACAGGGAGAGCTAAGCCAGTATCTGTTAAATAAATGAGTAAATCAAATCAGATTGAGCCCTCTCCTAGCAAGTCACACGAGTCTCCCCAGTCACGGGAGCCTGAGTACTGCTCACAGGTCGCTAAGAACTGCACTTACCAACCAGCCACTGCTTCCCAAGATCTTTCTTTCTTCCCGTTATGAAGTCTGTCTTGAAAGCAGGGGATGGTTTGTTCCTCCCTTGACTCATTGAGAAGCATCGAGTGGAATCATGTGGACTGAGTTCTTAGTTCTGGGAAATTCATCAAGAGTTATTTTTCTCTACAGACGCATCATCAGCCCTATGAATGGTTGGTTGCCTCTGCAAATGGAAGAGACAGATATCTTCGCTACTCCTCTAAGATATGTCAGAGCCATGAGCTTTCTTGTTCTGGTCCTGGATCTTGTGCGTTAATCCATGCTTGACAAATATGGGGAAAATTGATCAAGGAGAAGGAGGGAAGCTTGGATGCTCGGGTCACTAACAAACCAGAGCTAAGAGCTAATGTGTTATTCCAGCCTACAGTGCTCTGAGTACGACAAGGCTATGGGTCTGAGACATCTGCAGGAAATCACATTTTACGCAACCTGAGACTAGGATCTAGGAGGAAGGCCCGGGAATCTTAGAATAATTGTTTTAGAAAATTCTAATTCATGTAGTCCTTGTCTCACATGGGGAGGACCTTTTAGACAGTCAGCTGAATTCAGGAAAATACCAGGTGTTGCAGGCAGGGTCAGCAACAGAGCCTGAAATAGCACTTGGGGTCGCAGTGAGCACCACGTGGGAAAACATGTACAGGTCTGCAGACAATGCATAGCCTGCCCTTGTTGCCTTTAAAATTCTAGGTACCGTCACCTCTACTTCCCAGTAGCTTAGTCCTCTCTCCGCAAGCTTCAAGGCGTTGATGATTTTTCCCATGCAAACTTTTAGCCTTCTTCTAGCCATTTTCCTACAGGAGTCCCTAGGAGAGAATCATTTTAGCAAAGAATTCCCCAGTGACCGGGTAAGATGCATCTAACTTTATATGGGTCAATCAATATTAGTAACACGGGGGGTTATGAGATAACTTATTGCCCACATTAAATGGCTTCTCCCCTGAGAATGAAATGCTGGAAACAGACATACATAATCAAGTAAAGATAGCCATTCCTGAGGAAAAAGTAAGTTTATGGAAGCATTTGTCAGTTCAATAATTGCTAATTTCATATGGATCTTTAGTAGACTCTTAAATATTCCTTGGTCCTAAATAAACTAATATAATACACAGACGTAGTAAAACCACAGTCTGCTGTTATTAATGGGCCTCTGATAATCTCCCCTGGTAAACTCGGTTATTAGTATTAAATGGAGACACTATCTGAAACCTATGGAATTCTTTTTAAACGAAATGTCATAGAACACAGAACCTTAAATACTCCTTAATCATTGTCATATAAATTGTTCTTCTGTCGAGTTGGAGTCACACGAATATAAGCATTTTCAATGGTTGACATGAGTTGCAGATAAATCAGTCGATCACATGAAATGTTAAAACTAGAGTTGGCCAAAAGGCTACCTATATACATCCCACAACTACTCGAAGAAAAGCGGTTGATGTGATAGCACCCTCGTGTTAAATGTTTCTCAGGGAAAAAGAGAACAAGCGAGTCCCTGGCCGTGAGAAGCGTCTATGAGGACGTGCAGCTTTCAGGAGAAGTTTCAAGCCTCAGCCTACAATCAATGCCTACAGTTCTGTGGTGAGAGAGACAGGCAAACATCTACAGGACCAGACCAGCACCAGATCAGCTAGAGACACGATTAAGGACACACGGGTCATTTAATGGCATGGCCAAATTAAATGTTGCTGTTATCTGTGGCTGTGACAAAACATTTGTGACAAAAAACGCTCAAGGGAGAAAAGTCTGCTTGGTGTACAATTCAGAGTTACAATTAAATCATATGCGTGTCACGGTACCAGGAGTTTGAAGACTAAACTCATTCATCTGATCCAAGAACAAAGAGGTGCGTGGCGCCCACTTGGCTTGCCCCTACTGGTGGAATCAGTTTGATTCTCCTCATGCAAGCCCAAGGGACTCACCTCCCCGTCTGGAAATGGTGCTGGCCGGAGGGACTGAATCTGCCCGCAGTAGCTAAAATTATGGAACAAGAAGCCTATGGGTTGAGCAATATATAACCCCCACCAAATTACACCCAGGTAATTCATTGTGTCACCAATTAAAACTAATCATCTCAGATATCAATTATTCTTAGCTTATAAATTTAATGTAATTTTAGCCAGTATTTAGTAAAGAATTTCTCCTCTTTTCTCCTTTTCTTTTTTAAGTAATTAAAACTGTGTGGCTGGGGTTACTTGACTCTGTTGGTGTTTGCCCCGATTTAGTATGTATGAAAACTCTGGGTTCGTAGCCACCAGCACTAAGTGACTTAGCTTAAATACTTCCAATATCAACCTCATTTCCAAAATTTGCAGAACCCAATGTAGATAATAGGATATGATAATCTGATTTACCTGTGGACACCAGGGATGCCCTAGGAGTTCCGTTTTACCATGTGTCTTTTCTTGGAAAAAAGAATACAAATCAAGTTCTTTCAATTGTCATGGAACACGAGGTGAACATGACTGAAACCATACCTCACATATTGAATTTGACTTTGCATGGACTTTATAGGTGCAGCTTGATACTCTTTGAAAAGCAGGCATTGAATACTCATTGCTGGCCATTCAGGTGCGTCTTCAGTGACTTTTAATTTGTGCAGCCTGGACCACATAGGACCCCGCAAGTTTTAACCGTGGTATAAGCACGGGTTGAAGTTTGGGGTTGGTGCATGAAGACAGCATAGATGAAGTAGCCAGCGTAGGGTGGAAATTTGCAATGCGGGATCAGAACGTTAAAGTATTCATCATAAAGTACCTACACTTTGTGATACTTGGCTTAAGAAGGAAGAGTTGTGCTTGATGCTTTAAAACTTTATTTATATTATCCTAGTAGTAATCTGCTCCATTTTATGTATATAAACCTGTGTATAAAGGTGAAGGAAGGACATCAGTTCCTGAAACTAGAGATTGAGGAGATGGTGTAAATCTCTATGCCATGAAGAGATTCTGTGGGAACTTGGTCTGGGACGTCCTGCAGGAGCAACAACTTCTCTTAACTCCACTGGGCCATCTCCCCAACCCTTCACTTGGGGTTTTGTAATATGCTAAGAAGACCAAGGTGTATATTCTGACAAAACGGTGTGTGGCTGCTCCAGATATGACAAAATCATACAGTAACTTGATTGAGTATATTTTTGCATTACTGTATGTGTGGTAACAATTATACGTCATATCCCCCTCTTTCTTCTCTCTCTCTCTCTCTCTCTCTCTCTCTCTGTCTCACCACCAGGTCTCCTCTCTGTGTGTCTCTCTCTGTCTCATCTCTTTCTCTCTCTATCTCTGTCTCTGTCTCCTATGTGTATGTGTGTGAGCACACGTTATGCATCTAAAAGAACCTTATACATAATGCATTGTCAGCTAAAGTGTGCCCATTCTTCCACTAAAGTTCCATTGTACATAACAGGCTCAATATGCGGTGTTATCTAAATATGCTCTTTGAGATTTTTCCCATATTTCCCATATTCATTCCATTCATGTATATGAACAACATACTTCTAGAAGCTATATACTGTCTCCTACTGAGGTTCGGTGTGTTGCACGGGCCTAAGTTTACCATTATCTTCTCCGTAAAACAGACTGAGAGAAAAACTCACAGAGTTCTGCCTTTTGGCAATATAAGCAAGCTGACCGATATGAGGATTAAATTTCACTTGAAACCATTAGTTATCATCATTGCTTGAGATGAAATTAGGCTTTTTCTGCTTACGCTCATAAATATGTCTTAGGTTATTAACTGTCTAAAAATACTGTATAACTTTGGATGAATGGTAAGTTATTAGACAAAATAGATAAATAGATTAGTGAATGTAGATGAATGATGATGAATAAATAGTAGATGCGTATATATATATATATATATATATATATATATATATAAAAGAGAAGAGAAGAAGAGAGAGAGAGAGAGGGTTAAACGAAGAGGACTCCTCATTGGCCTAAATTATCAATATTCTTGATTTCCAACAAAACTATATCAAACCTCAACCGTTTTAACAAAACCCCATCTTAATTTCTTCTTGTACTGAAGAGTCCTTACAGCGTTGATGAGTTTACAACAGACCCTACTTACCTAGAGGTGGTGGGGGTGTTGCCTTCCAGAATCGACTAGCTTTTAGGATAGATTCTACTGCAAAGACGATCCTATAAGCACTGAGAATTCCCCTGACATTTCATAAGCCCAGGACCACAATTGCGCCATGTTACTTCCCACCTGATTTGATTGCTGTGATATAATAACAAAATTCCAACAGGCAAGCTTACGGTGTAGGCTGAAGCGGCTTGGTGTGTTTGTACAGCGTCCCACGTGAATTAGTTGACATTAACCCTTTGCTGAGCAGTAATAAGAAAACCGGTGAATTTAGTCTGTGTTGTTTCAAATGGTACAAAGGTTTACAGCTTGAATTTGTCTGTGTGCTCCTTTAGAGAGAGACATCACAGTGTTTATCCAATACACTCTCTACCTAAGACTGGAGCTGTTAGCAGCTCCTGAGTTCCTAGGAAGGTGCTTCTCTTTAACACATGTTTAATTAATTAGAGAACTGGCAGGGGGGCCAGAGGGAGATGGCTCAGCAGGGAACTTTGCAGCCAGGCTGATGACTTGATTCAATCCCCAGAACCTCTGCTGGGTGGAGGACCTGACTCATTAAAGGCATTGCTGGTGACGTTCAGCACATTTATGTGTGTGTTTATGTGTTCCTGTGTAGTAACATATTATTTATGTATTGTTTTAGGCCAGGAGACCACTGGGAATAACATAAACACCAAGAAACCTCAAATAATCAATGATATCCCTCCAACAGCAAGACCCACCTAATCCTTCCCCAAACAGCTCTACCACCTGGGGACCTGTTGGAAAAACAAATTTCTCCCACCTTTGATCATTTCAGTTTCCCCCGACCAAGTCTGAACCTTTATATTTGTAATAAATGACTAACAGCACTAAAACCAGCAGATAGCAACTTTCTGTGCTCTCATTAACCCCCAAGATATGACTTGCTTTATGTTCTGTCTGGGCCACTCTTATTCAACTGCCTGTCCACTCCTGACCCAGTTCACATGTCCTATACCCATATTATGTTTCCTCTCTTCCTTCTCCCCTCCCTCGTGAGATTCATGCCTCAGAGCCCCAACTAGAGACAAAGCCTCCTCCCTCTCTTTTCTAGCAGCTGTAGAACATCACTTTTAACCAATCAAGGGGGGATAACTTGAAACAGAGTTCCTCGCGTCCTTAAATGCTCGCAAAGAGATCTCCACTTGTCTTTTCAGGCGACTCAGTATTCATCACAATACATGACAGTAGGCCAAGCCTCAACAGGGAGTCTTCAGTGTATGGAGATTGGGGACCTTTGTATTAAACTCTTATACCCAGAAGGTACAAATACTACCTGTATAAACCCACCGTGTTGAGTGCAGTCTTTCTTGGGTTGTGGCTCCCAACCGGACCGGTCATTAGGGATGCTTGGCAAGTCACTGGCCTCAGGCCCCTGACAGCCAATCAGGTCCATCACATGCTGTCTTACTAACAATAACAACTTCATGGCAAGTCTTGCCCTATGGTGGGACTTGAATGTTCCATTTCAAAGACGTTGTGGCTTAGATCCAATCAAGCAGAGCAGAGTAGCAGTTTTCTTTTCCTCACACGACTGTCCACCAGCTTACACCTATTTGCTCTGGGGCTGTTTTTTGAGGGTCCTCTGGAGGCTAGCCACTCTGGCAGTTTTCAGTAGCCACTGCCTCCGATTCTCAGGCTCTCAACCTGAAGTGATTTGATTATGCCTGCACCCACTACTCTTAGGGGTTCTCGAATCCAAAGTTGCATTTGGGTTCTTGCACTGCTTTTCTACCAAAGGAGGTTAAACATGCAGGCCATGGATGAAATTATGTGTTCTTTTAATAATTAATATAATTTATGGAAGCATTACTGCCTAATTGGGTTTCTGTACTTTAATAGGTCCTAGAATACAATAAACCTAAATCTAGAATAATGGAGATAGTATGTAGACAGCTAGTTTGGGGTCCATTTCACACACACACACACACACACCACCACCATATACCACACACACACACACATGCTCCCCACACACCATCTTTCCACCCCTGGCTCATCCCCCCTGTCTTTCTGTCCCCACCATGCCCACATGCCACACACAAAATCAGCAAGGAAAAAAAGCAAATTCTTTTGAAAACAGTGGTTCCACACCTGCTTTCTGAAATCTGTGACCTCACAGCCTGGATCTGTAATCATCTCACCCTCTCTTATCATATGCTACTACTCCCAAATTGGCTTGTCAGCAAGGCTGCTCAGCTCTCAACTCTATAAACGACTCTGGGGCACTCTGAAGTCACATAGCTCCTTGCCGTGGCACCAAGAATGTTCCTGAATTCAGGTCCCCAGTTTATCGGCATTGGTACAGCCTGCTACTAGCATCATCTTCAGCTTAATTAAAGTTGTTTAAATATTGTGCCTAGGACTCTCAGCAATTCCACCTCAGAGCCTCTCTGGCCCATACCATCCCCACCACAGGCCTGTACGTTTCACCAGGATCTGGCTCACAAGGTCACTTTGGTCTGACAGTATGACAACAGAGTACAGAGGTGAGGTGTCAGAAGGCGAGGCACAGCCATGCCATCTGACAGAAAACACGCCAGCCCGGCATCATTCTGATCATGTCCATGCCCGTATAATTACTAACGTTCCCCAGGTGGCGTCAATGAGATTAAAACCTCAGAACAAGAGTACCTCTTAATAGACAAGCTGAGTCCAGGAACTGCAAGGGAGTGGCAGGTTTCTCTTGGTCATAGATCATCCACACCCAACTGTAGAAGTGCCACCCCAGCCTCTCCCTCTAAAGTCCTAATAAATAAATTATTAGGATAAATATCTCTCAGAAACCCCTCTGAAAATCACAACACTCAGTCAAAGATTACCGGGGCGTGTGATTGCTTTGAATAAAACTCCTCTGCACAGCGACACAGTGCCACCAAATATCACGAGCTTTAAAGCCTCTTGAGATTTATTTATGAAAGAAAATAAAGAAGAAAGAGAGAGTGGCATGTGGAAGGCTCCACAGGAGGAAAAAAGCAGCATTACAAAGCGTCATTGGTGGAGTTCGAAATGTTGCTGCAGGGAAAAAGAAGCACGACTGTGGCAGGCACCGGCTCCAGAGTCTGTTAGCAGGAGGGTTTGAGGGAAGGGAGGCGCAGCCTGTGGGTGACAGAGTCAAAACTACAGGGAATCTCGCTGAAAATGGGGTAGACAGAAAGGATCCACTCACGTGGGAACAATATCTGAAACTGATACAGTGCGCCCTACTTGACTTACAGTAGGGCACGTGACGTGCTTTCACTTTTATTATTGGCGGCAGCTCTGAAACGGAACTGATACTAAGCAGTCACAGAGGCTCCATGTCGTTCTTAGATATTTAAAAGCCAAAGTCGAAGAGCAGCAAATTAAACGCTTCAACAACCTGAGGACGGTGGCGCACCGCAGCATAGAGAGTCATCCGTATGATATCATGCTGGAATCCTTTTAGGGAGGTTGCGGGCGGGAAGCAGTCAAGGATTTCGCTCAGCACAGATGAGATTAAAGGCTATCTACATTGCTCATGAGACTCTGGAAAGGGAGGTAGGGTAGGTGACACAGAAGAAGAAGAGAGAGAGAACAAAGGCAAGACAAGAGAGAGACAGAGCTAGAACAGAGACTACGCCACAAACTCTTGGGCTGTCCCTGTATGCATGCCCAAATATCTCACCCATGAGACTTTGGGCACGGCACGATTTTATGCATTGACCTTATATCTGCATATAGTCCTCAGGTCCCTAAACTGTAACCTTAGTGACAGTTTCAGGTTCTAAAATTGACCTGTTTCCATTCAAAAGACAACAAAGAATAATTTATAGCACCATCAACCCCCTTAGTCCTCAGGGCTAAGGCTTTAATCATCCATTGCTTCTGGAAGAAGGAGCAGGACCATTTGGGCACTGAGACAAACCTTCTTAGTCCCAACTCTTCTGTAGCCAGCAGCAGAGACACGTACTTTTCCACTTTGGGGTTGGCTCCCAAGCTTAACCTATCTGGGTGCTGAGATGATCACTTGGAGAGTGTCGGTGAAGAAAGCTTCGTAAGCTGGCGGGAAAATCATCTCTTGCTCAGTATGGTAGCGGCCCATTTCAGAAATAGACTCGGTCGCCCGGTGTACTTGCTTGGGCTCAGTAGAGAGTTACACCTTTCCCTAAGGTGCACTTATCCTGAACCTGAGTTCAAATTCATTCTATTCTGAAGTTCACTACTACGAGTCCGGGAGACTGCCAATAAAAGCAAATGGGTCATGGGTTCAGTTGGGACGGATGATAAATGCTCCTCTTGTCACAGCTTGGTTCTATTCGTCCACTTAATAATGTACTTCAAGAGGAGCAAGGCATGACAATGCCAAATCAATGAAGAAAGCAGAGGACAGGATGAGATCTCCACCTGGTTACCTCCTCCTACCTGGCGAATCACTTGGGAATTGAGCTAGTGGGCGTCAAGCATGTGGTAGGAGACAGTCGCCTCTACTGCACAAACCCATCTTGCCAGACCCAGCTTTCCTTGACTCATTTACCAAAGCCAAGTGTGAATTGGTTCTTAGTAGCTATTTTTGCCATTTAGAGAAATACCAGATTTCTATGTCCTGGGAAATGAGATGTATGGTCGATTGACTCTTTAGACTCTCGAATTCACTCTGACCAAGTTACCCTCCGTGCTAAGCACTGTGCATTTCTTCTAAATGCCTGTGCTGTCTTGCAAAATAACACTTTACAAATGGTTTTAAGGAAAAAACATACTATTTAGTTTTCTAAATATATTATTATTATTATTATTATTATTCAATATATACAACATATGTTGTGTGCATAACTTTAAATGCGTGCAGACATGGAGACAAAGGGTGTGGTTCCACCGAGGGCTGGAGTTACCAGGCAGCTGGGAGGCTATAGAAATCCGTGAGCTGATGACCAAAAAGCAACTGGGAATTTCCGGGTGAAATTGGCAAGCCCTAGAACCGTGTCATGGCTGCCTCTGTGGCCAACACTTTTATCGGATTTGAAATTCAAAAACATCAATAGATGACAGGAAACCTCCCTTCTGGGTGAAACAAACATGGTTTGGGTTGAAAAGGTTGATTTAAACAACCAATCTCAGCACTCCAGGAAGCGAGAGCCTGAAAATGCCA